>NC_081762.1:28634642-28835544 GCF_963082965.1 Carassius carassius
ATGTGAACATGGTCCAGAAGCGCCGTCGTGTCCTGTGGGCCAAGGCTCATTTAAAATGGATTATTTCAAAGTGGAATAGTGTTTTATGGTCAGACGAGTGCAAATTTGACATTCTTGTTGGAAATCACGGACGCCGTGTCCTCCGGGCTAAAGAGGAGGGAGACCTTCCAGCATGTTATCAGCGTTCAGTTCAAAAGCCAGCATCTCTGATGGTATGGGAGTGCATAAGTGCATACGGTATGGGCAGCTTGCATGTTTTGGAAGGCTCTGTGAATGCTGAAAGGTATATAAAGGTTTTAGAGCAACATATGCTTCCCTCCAAACAATGTCTATTTCAGGGAAGGCCTTGTTTATTTCAGCAGGACAATGCAAAACCACATACTGCAGCTATAACAACAGCATGGCTTCGTCGTAGAAGAGTCCGGGTGCTAACCTGGCCTGCCTGCAGTCCAGATCTTTCACCTATAGAGAACATTTGGCGCATCATTAAATGAAAAATACGTCAAAGACGACCACGAACTCTTCAGCAGCTGGAAATCTATATAAGGCAAGAATGGGACCAAATTCCAACAGCAAAACTCCAGCAACTCATAGCCTCAATGCCCAGACGTCTTCAAACTGTTTTGAAAAGAAAAGGAGATGCTACACCATGGTAAACATGACCCGTCCCAACTATTTTGAGACCTGTAGCAGAAATCAAAATTGAAATGAGCTCATTTTGTGCATAAAATTGTAAACTTTCTCAGTTTAAACATTTGCTATGTTATCTATGTTCTATTGTGAATAAAATATTGGCTCATGTGATTTGAAAGTCTTTTAGTTTTCATTTTATTAAAATTTAAAAAAACATCCCAACTTTTCCGGAATTCGGGTTGTACTTTAATAGTCACTCATATGAAATAGCTTGAGTAATGCTCAGCAGATCTCAACTGACAAGAATCAATAATAATCAATAAGCAGCCTAAGATGGTTTGCAGGTTTTTGTTGGACAGGTAAAACTAGCCAACCCATGCTCATTAGAAATACATGCCTCTAAATCAGGGGTGCCCCGTATAAACTCTGGCCACCCCTGCGGCCACCCCTGCGACCACCCCTAGGATTATTTACAGTGGGTACTATTAATTTAAATGCAGAATGTAAATTCACAATAGTTTAAGAAGTGAAAAAAGTGCAGCACCTGCTGCAGCCACAGTTTTGCGTCTCTGAGCACAGGGCCGGCCCGCGGCATAGGCGGTATAGGCAAATGCTAAGGCCACTCATCCATAGTGGCGCCAGAATGAGTGAACGAATGAATTTTTTTTTTTTTTTTTACATATTTTTTTTTATAATAGGCTACTATTTAAAAACCATAAATTCGAAATACTACCAAATAAAGCAAAAAAAAAAAAAAAAAAGTCCTCCTCTTCAATCTTCCCCCGCCCATCGAGTGCTTGAAGTGCGTCAGAAACAGAGCGCGCACGATCAGTTGTTGGTAATTTGTTGTGTAGCGTGCCCGACGCCGCATCCAATGTAGACAGCACTGCTTTTGTTAACACACAGCTCGTAGAAACGGGCCTGGCAGCTCGCGCCAGTTCTAGACACGGTGAAAGTCGAATTTACATGACACATTATAAATGAGCATAGTCTGCGATAGATACAGTGCCAAAAAGAAGAGAAGAGGATAAAGACAGAGGTAAAGAGATGCAGTGAAAGAACAATTTATTGCATAGGAGTAAGATACTATAATTTCATTGCAGTTATTTTTACCTTAAACTTAATGTTAGCAGTTGTTCTGAGTTCTGAGTCCCCAGACTGTGATTTTGTACAATCATGTCAGTTTTAAGACGCATTTTTTATTATCACTTTTTTATTAATGTTTTACTCTACAGTTGTGCAGGGGATACAGTACAGGCCAAAAGTTTGGAAACATTACTATTTTTAATGTCTTTGAAAGAAGTTTCTTCTGCTCATCAAGCCTGCATTTATTTGATAAAAATACAGAAAAAAATGTAATATTGTTATATATTATTAGCCTACAATTTAAAATAATTTGTTTTCAATTTATTATACTTTATCATTATCATTTATTATTTATCAATTATCATTTATTTCTGTGATGCAAAGCTGAATTTTCAGCATCATTACTCCATTCTTCAGTGTCACATGTGACATCCGGTCTATCACATGATCCTTTAGAAATCATTCTAATATGATTATTTATTATGAATGTTGGAAACAGTTCTGCTGTAATGTGTGTGTGTGTGTGTGTATATATATATATATATATATATATATATATATGCTAAATCATGAACACAATGACAGGGTGAAATGGGCTGTGATGCATGGGGCGCCAGGTAAAATCTTTCCTAGGGCAGCAAATTGGTCAGGGCCGCCCTGTCTGAGCAACATTAAACTGTTTCGTTCCTGAATGACTCAACCGTTTAAATGATTAGGTTCAATCGCAATGACTCACTTATTAACAGTGACTCGCTGCCACCTATTGGCGGTTTTAATTTCACATTTAATGGAACCTTTTCATTTTTTTAATAATTTCAAACATCAGTTTTCAATGTTTTATCTTTAAAATATCAAAACATTATTTATTCATTTGTAACTGCAGGTTAAAGTCTTCCATGTTCCACGGAGCTGCATTAAACAGTGTGTAAAAACATCTAAATGGCACTTCAGATGCAGCTTCTGTTTTATCTGCATTGCAAAGATCAATTTTGTTGATACTGATTGCATTTGCTTGGTAACAGCCCAAATGCAAGTATTTGACCTAAAATATGGTGCACACTTTTAGAAACAATGGTGTAAAGGTAAAAAAAAAAAACTCAGGTGTCAGCACAATTAAAAATAAGATATCAGCACAATAACACTCCGCAAAATAGTGTAATTATCGTTATCGATAAAATCCAAGAACTCACAGAGATATAACTTTTTGTCTATATTGCAAACCCTTAATTTTTTTCTTTATTTTAATGTGCCACCCCCAAAATATACTGTGGCCTCATTTGGCCACCCCTGTTAACATTTTCGGGGGGCGCCACTGCTCTAAATACGTTTTTGCAACAGAGTTATTACGTGTCTTACTGCATGTTTCAGGGCAGTTTCAAAGTGCTGTTAAAACATGGGTTCAATATGTGACCCTGGCCATTTTTGTTACGCTGATAGGCATGTATTGGTGTGTTTTTATTACGCTGCTTCAAGTATGTGTTGTAGTGGTTCATAATTCAAATATCCAGGGAGTGTTGCTAGAAGTTAATGCTCTATCATGCTGGAAACATCCCTACACCAAACAATAAACCTACGATATTGTTATCAAATGGCAAAATGGTATGAAAACGAATTTGTTGATGCAACCAAATCCGTGTATCATTCATTCATTCATTCGTTTTTCGATTAATATTGAAAGTTTTTTTTTTTTTTTTTTAATTCGGCTTAAATTTTTGTTTTTCATTCAGGTGTAGAAAAAAATTTATAAACAGCTTGAATATTCAATTTCTACAATTGGGTGGGAATTAAATGCCCCCTTTCTGCTTATTGGTCAGTTGAAGATCAAACCGTGCCATCATAAGTTCTTCCACAGATTTCACACAGCAGAATAATAGTCCTCTGCTGCTGCAGGTGCAGGATTCGTACCCGAGCTCTTCACCTCTCAACTCGAACAAACCTACTGAATATTAAAACCCATATGTATGAAACTGGAAATGTAACACTTACATTCAAAAATATCACACAAATGTCACACCATACAATTGTTTTTAATTAATAACATGATATTCCTCCAGTAATTGTGTGAAAATTAGGCTTTATTAATTAAAACTGAGGACCTGCAAATCGTACTTTTGCGTGAAAAGGAAAAGATTGTTAAAGTTTTACTGCTTGAAGTGTTTATTTCAATTGGAAACTGCAGCGATTCGTGTGTATAGGTACAATTTTTTTTTTTGCAAGTAAATTTCTGGCTTAAGATTTTTTTGTGTATATATATATATATATATATATATATATATATATATATATATTTTTTTTTTTTTTTTTTTTTTTTTTTTTTAAGTAAGTATTTTAGTTAGTAATTAGATCAATCTGCTATTATTCTAATCTCCAATCTGTTATTTATTAGTTTAGATGAAACAGATTTAGCAGAAGACAATAAGCAGTTTTAAATTGCAGTTGTGCAGATGGGGAATGTTGTAATACTGCGATACAGTGTGCCCCACTGTTATTAAGCTATGCTATTCTTTGACATTAGCGATGTAATTTACATTATTTACTTTTATGCATTTTAATGAGAAAAAGGTGAATAAAGACTGACAGTAAATTTATAATATTCAGAAATTATTATTTCAAGAAATGTATAGCATTTTGGCACGTTCATGTGTCTCATGTTCTGCGAGAGCTATGTGTGAAGAGAGGTAAGTGTATGAGAATGAGGTTAAGATTGGTTGAGAATTGTGAGAATAAGATTGGTCAACTCCAAATTTTGATTATTTTTAATTAATAAAAATGTCATTATTTTGTTTGAAAATGTTAATAATTTTATTTTGACTAATTCTTCTTTTTTCTTCTTTTATTATTTATTATTTTATTTATTATTTTGTTTGTCTTTTGTATATATATATATATATATATATATATATATATATATATATATATATATATATATATATATATATATATTTAGAAAACAGATAACATAATAATGTAATATGGTCATGTTACAACGTGCCCCTCAGATGTTACAATGAACCCCACCTACGGGGCATGTTGTCACATATCACTTCCTTTTTTTTAGGTAAATAAAGAAAAACGTACACACAAAGTGAAACAAAGTGACATATTTCTACTAGACAAGTGTGAAATTAATGTGAATAAAAATATACTCTGAACCTAACCTAACACACACACACAAGCCGAAAACTGGTGCAACAACTCCAGAGCCGTCCGTACAGTCACCTGCGGACACAGGGACACAGGATCTCGGGCACACGGGCAACAAAAGACTCCTCATCTAGACGGTCGCAGACGCCACAACGCAGATGGAATTGGTCAATGAGAACGCGATCCAGAATGTACAAGCCGGAATCCAGCATCTCTCCTCCGGACCATAGCCCTCCCAGTCTACCAGGTATTGATAACCTCTACCCTTCCATCTCACATCAAGGAGCTGCCGTACCGTATGAGCCATAGACACCTCAATGAGTCTAGGAGGCGGAGGGACAGAGGTCTGGGGCTGAAGGGGGAAGCGAATGACGGACTTTATCTTAGAGACATGAAACACTGGGTGGATATTCTTAAACTGGGGGGTTAAATTGAGTCGAACCGACGCCGGGGAGTTAGAAAGTCCAAAGGGCATGGCCAAATACTCAAAGTCCCCCGTGGGGGTGTTAAAGTTAGTCTTCCATTCGTTCCCTTCCCTAATCCAAACTAGGTGATAAGCATTGCGAAGGTCCAACTTCATAAAGATGGTATGGTTCTACGATTCTTGACCGTGAGGTCATTCAAGCCTCGATAATTTATACAGGGCCGGAGCGATCCATTCTTCTTCCCCACGAAGAAGAATCCCGCCCCAGCCGGAGAGGAAGAGGGCCGAATGATGCCAGCTGCCTGAGAATCATTGATGTACTTCTCCATGGCCTCCCTTTCAGGCCCAGAAAGAGAGTAAAGGCGCCCCCTAAGTGGAGAAGTGCCAGGCAACAGATCTATCGCACAGTCATACAGGTGGTGCGGAGGAAGAGATGAAGCTCGGGACTTACTGAAAACCGCTCTACAGTCATGGTAAGCCTCTGGTACATTCGCCAGGCTCACTGGCTCCTCCTGTAACACAGAACGAGACGTAACAGGAGAAAATGCAGGACCCAAATATTGAGATATTGAGAAACAGAATTAAGAGTCCAGTCAATGTGTGGGTTATGTTTGACCAACCATGTGTGTCCTAACACTAATGGAGCATAAGGAGAATGAATGAGGAGAA
This sequence comes from Carassius carassius, assembly GCF_963082965.1. Lineage (NCBI taxonomy): Eukaryota > Metazoa > Chordata > Actinopteri > Cypriniformes > Cyprinidae > Carassius > Carassius carassius. The sequence goes on from NC_081762.1 coordinate 28,640,599, forward strand.
AACGAATCTCCTCAGCATGATTACCCGAGAGGGTGAGAGTAATAAATTCTAGTGAGATGGGTGCCGCACAGAGTCCTGGCTGAAATGGACTAGGCCAGTGGAACAGATGGAACACCTAATTGGGCAGCCAGCTCATTGTCCATAAAATCCCCCTCTGCTCCAGAATCAATTAAAGCTGACACCTGATGAATAGTTTTATGAAATTGTAATGAAGCCTGTAGGACGGAACGACCACCAGAGGGCAGCAATGTATTAGTGACGCTCACTGTACGCCCCTCCTTGTACGAAAAACACCACCCCTTCACTGGACACAAAGCCGCCACATGCCCCGCCCCCCCACAGTAAAGACACAGACTATGAGTGAGGCGATGGTGCCTCTCGTTGATCATTAGCCGGGCTCTCCCGATCTGCATGGGCTCCTCCTCAGGCATATAGAGATGCTGAGAAGTAGCATCACCTGCTGCTCCAGCGACCAGGTCGCAGAAGAGCTCGCGAGAGACCATGCCCCTCTGATGCCGGGACCGGAGAGCTATCCGGTTGTCAACTTGGATGGCGAGGTCGACTAAACCGTCGAGGCTGGGAGGCAGTTCGAGAGAATATATCTCATCCTAGATGTAGCCTGCCAACCCGTGAAGAAAGTGATCCCACTGCGCTTTAGCATTCCATCTGCATGACGAGGTGAGAGTGCGGAACTCTATGGAGTAATCCGACACCGACCGACTTCCCTGTTGCAGCAAAGATAACACCCGCGCCGCCTCCGTCCCAAGCGCGGAGCAATCGAACACCTTGCGGAACTCCTCCGAAAACTCCTTAAACGAGCTGCAACACTGATTTTCATCGTCCCACATGGCCGTTCCCCATTCTCTTGCTTGTGCAATTAAAAGCGTGATGGTGAATGTCACCCTAGACCACTCCGTGGGAAAACAGGAGGGCTGGAGTGAAACTGACAACAAGGGATAGACACAGCAGGGAATATAAGGGAGAATGGGAACAAGCGACATGTGAGGGCAATCAGCTCGTGATCTGCACACACCAGCGCCGATGTATCAGCGCTGATTGCCCAGGTCACGAGCTGCAGAAAATGACAGGACACAGACCACAGGGAAGCCAATAAAGCACCCTGAACCGTGACAATTATATCCCACAATCATTCTGTTTAAATGTTTTCCCGCATTTGTCCCATATTTTTAATCTTTCTATAAAAAATTTTTTTTTTTAAACCACTGGGCGTATTTTATGTTTGCTACATTCGCCTCCAGTAACACTCCTGTAATTTATATGGCTAAACCATTTATATAAAACTATTATATAAATAATCACGTCAACAAATTCCAAGGTTGCCCAGTTGCCAGATCTTGTATGAAAGGCATCCTTCTCACACAATTGACACATACAAATTTCAGCCCATTTGTCTTCTCATCTTGGCAACCTACAGCCCAGTGATGAATACCACGGGAAGGAAAGGATCACTGGTAGAAATGGGACGGGAGGAGAAGACTCAAAGAAACAAACAAATATACATGTAAACTGAAATATAGCTTAGACTTCAAAAGCCTATGGATTAATTGATTGTACTACAAGTTGCAAAATTCGGTGCTGCTCTGCTTTGTTTACTGTGGTTACCAGGGAAATGGCTATTTTCCTGGTGTAAAGAATGAAGAGAGAATGAATTTGCATTGTTTCAATAAGCCTTGTTTTAGTCCAAAGCCAAAACAATCCTTATTTTTACACAGAAAACACACAGTTTGATATACATGCATTTTAAATAATTGTTTGACAATTATTATTATTATATAATTGATACTTTTGCCCCGCCCCATTTCCGAAATTTACTGGAAATGTTCATCCTTTTTGCAACCCTAGAGGTGTGTATATCAACCCCCAGATCCCCAGGTTTAAGGCTCACACTGGTAAAAGGAACTTACTGTATGGAAACCCATTTCTGCCACTAAATAAGAAACAAAATTTAATTGCAACTTTTTATTTCAGAATTCAAATGTTTCTGAATTAAATAAAGCTGCAATTGTTTTATGAATTTAGAATAAAAAAAATAAGATTTCAGACTACTTCTGACTTAACCTGTTAACTGTCACTCACATTTTTGAAGATAGACTTGAAAGTGCATGATCCAAACCTACATTTTTATAATTCATGACTGAAAACATTTTGTAACATTATTTTGATGTACCATTTTCATGGTAATCCAATGTTTGATTTTAAAATGGGTTTCAAACAATGAATTTTGAGATTTTAAGTTTTCGAGTGATATATAATTTCTGATGATTTCTAAAGTGTGATAGAGAAAAAGGTAACAAAGAAGACTGTTTTTGATAAAGGTCAGAACTCCTGTCATAATGTAGATTTTTGAGGTGCACTCTTACCATAAATTAATCTAATACTTTTCCTACATAATGAATAAATAATAAAAAAAGTTAAGATATCTATTTAGGAGTCTGAGAACAAATCTGAGAAAAAAGTCAGATTTGCCAGATGTAAACTGCAACTTTTTTATTTTGTATTTAGTGGCAGAATCGGGCTTCCATATTACTGGGATTATGTTATGCAATGAATCATTTATGTGATGTTGCTTTTTGGCCAAGATATCAATTTTTTTTTACCTATACTGTTTCAAACAGACTTTGATTTGAGGATACATTTAAAATGTTTTGAATCCTGTCAAGGTTGGTTTTGAACTCACTCTGTAGGATTTAGAACAGTTTAGAAGAGTTTATGGGTTTGACAAAAAAATTGTAAAGGATGTTTAATCTCCCTCTGTTTTTCATAAACTACTAAAATAGCTCTTGTTGGATGCACAACAGGCAGAGACTTGGCAAGCAACACTTGTTCCGCAAGAGAAATCGCTCTGTCACATCATAGTAATTGCTGTGGAGATGGTATTTTACACTATTGCATTCTCATTAGCACGCAGCAAATAAACCTGCTCTCAGGGATAAAAAATAAATAAATAAATCAAAAAATTCCATGTTGGGAATGAATTTGCTAATTTCATGCTAAAGAGGTGGTAGAAACTGAGAAACATTTCTTAAGCAAAGTTTTCAGCACACAGCATGTGAGAATACAGTTTTGTTTTTTCATTCTTCTGGGTTCCTCCTACATCAACCTAATAGTAACAGGAGGCGAGTGAGCCGGGTTGTCATAGCAATGACCGCTGGGACTGGGATTAATGTCAAAGCAAGAGATGACAGCTATAACCTGAGTCTTTCAAAAAAAAAAATGTTTCAAACTAGTCATAATCTAAATTTGACAACCAAAGTGAGAAAGATTTCCTCAAAGAACAGGTCATCACAGCCAGAAAGATCTTATCTTGCAGTAAAAGTAGACATGAACTCCTTTAATGTTCACACATCGCTAGGTTCCCTTGCTTAAAAATCATCTGTATGTAATTATATGATTTCAAGCTGAAAATGTATTAATAATTAGGTGAGAGTCAAATTGACATTATTACTGTAATGTATATTTGTGTTTTTCTCTGCAGTTGTCACTGCAGTCCCCCGGATCCAGTACGTATCCAGCCCAGATGGTGGATCAGCACTATAAACGTCCTCCTTTTTTTAATAAGGCACAGCTAATGATAATGATGCTGATGATGTCTTGTTCAGTGACCATCAAACACTAATCCAACCCGATAACCACCATGTGCTTCCCAACAAAGGCTTTAGTCGTTGAGTAATTAATATTCCCAAAAGTTCCACTATAGGTTTCTGTGTAGTAGTGTTACAGTGGAAATGCTCCTCCCATCCCCATTGTAGATATTAGTAGTAATTAACTACCAGTACTAAAGAGTCCTTTTGGTTGAGATTGAAACACATATTTCTCAATCTGGATTCTACTGCATTGAATACTGGAGGAGAAAACCAAGCTTTCACTTCCCCAAACAGATCTCTCTTTCCTCTACTACCTCACCGGGATTTAAGCTAGAAGAGAAAAGCAACTTAGGGTCCCTAGAGGACAGGAGTAGTACTACAACCTACTAAAACCATAGTTACAGACCTATGGACTGTTACAGCACCTAGAAAGGACCTCTTCAGCCCTGAAAGACAGTGAAGACCAGGACAACTAGAGCCCCAGATACAGATCCCCTGTAAAGACCTTGTCTCAGATGACCACCAGGACAAGACCACAGGAAACAGATGATTCTTCTGCACAATCTGACTTTGCTGCAGCCTGGAATTGAATTACTGGTTTCGTCTGGTCAGAGGAGAACTGGCCCCCCAACTGAGCCTGGTTTCTCCCAAGGTTTTTTTCTCCATTCTGTCACCAATGGAGTTTTGGTTACTTGCCGCGGTCGCCTCTGGCTTGCTTAGTTGGGGTCACTTCATCTACAGCGATATCGTTGACCTGATTGCAAATGATTGCAAAGACACTATTTAAACTGAACTGAGATGGTGACATCACTGAATTCTGTCATTTTGCATTATTGACACACTGTTTTCCTAATTAATGTTGTTCAGTTGCTTTGACAGTCTGTTTTGTTTAAAGCGAAATATAAATAAAGGTGACTTGACTTCTGCCCATGAGTAGGAAATTTTCATTTTTTTTTGCAGCACTAATAAGGAAAATGACTAAGTATCCTATGAAATTAGAATATATTAAACGTTCACAAATGCCAGGCATCATTATTAATTTTCTCCCACACAAAATGTCGTACTCTATCAGTCAAACCCTTTTCAAATGTGCACATCACCTCCATGGAAGTGTAGTGAACTGTTTGAAGTGTGTTAACAAGATCTCACCTTTCTAACACATTTAACTCAGTCTGTCGCTTTACACAAAAATTATTTATGTCCTTGTCATCCTTTCCTTCTAGATCAGAGATATTTCCTAACCAGGGTAAGACTTTATTTTGACTTCATCAAGGTCAGATAACAGTTAGCTTATTGTTATCATGATGTTAGCATGTTTTAGAAAGGACTAGCTTGATGTACACACTTTTAGCATGTGGCTGCCATAATGCCAGGAAGAGTTCGGGAAGATGTTAACGATTAGCATGAGGCTTACATGGTTATTGTTAGCATGATGCTACTTACCATGTTTTTAAAAAGATGCTAACATGATTAGCACAAGGCTATCACCCATTACAGGAACACCTATTTTACTGATTTGGCACCTCATTCTGGGGTCTATGACAAACATTGCCTGTTAAAGACGGTTTGCTTAATATCTGCTAACACTTCATTATGATATATGTCACAATTCACTCAAAGAGCAAGAAACAAGGAGTTCTTCAATATCACAGTCTTTAATAATCCAATCAAGGGGAACATAGGACACACAGGAACACATGGAAGAACGTTCAGAACAGAAAACAACACTAACTGCATGGACTAGGGATTTTAAACTCAGTATAATAAGGAACAGGGGCGGTTCCATAGACATATAAATACCTAGACGCCTCATTTGCCGCTCGACCGCACGTCAACGTCGCCGCCATATTGGAGCGGGCAACTCTCATAACTCTCACACCAGGACAGAAGAAAACGTACCTGACTCATCGACAGATTGGACACCTACAAACCGTCACACAATAATAAAAACAGATCTCGGGGTGTTATCTTTCACAGGTAAGACTCAGCTGTTCTTTCTCCATGTTTTTTGGTCATTTTTAACATTATGTTGACATCTTAATTAACCACCATTGTCAGACTATTAATAATAGATAGCGATATAGTGAAAGCTGAGACTTTATAAGAATTCAAAGTTTAAATGAATTCTTATTACGTTTTAACTTATATTGCCGTTTATATAATAGACTAAATGGTGTTATGAGCACAATACACAGTGAGCCCTTTGACTGTCTAGATTAATGATGGAGCTAAATCTTCTCTCTTTATTTTCACTACCGTTACTTATTTACAAAGATTTAGTGGTAACACTTTAGAATACTAGTTTTTCATTGTTAGTTCATGCTAATTCAGAGTGCATTGACTGGCCCCCCAACTGAGCCTGGTTTCTCCCAAGGTTTTTTTCTACATTCTGCCACCGATGGAGTTTTGGTTCCTTGCCGCTGGCGCCTCTAGCTTGCTTAGTTGGGGTCACTTCATCTACAGCGATATCATTGACTTGATTGCAAATAAATGCACAGACACTATTTAACTGAACAGAGTTGACATCACTGAATTCAATGATGAACTGCCTTTAACTATCATTTTGCATCATTGACACACTGTTTTCCTAATAAATGTTGTTCAGTTGCTTTGACGCAATGTATTTTGTTTAAAGCGCTATATAAATAAAGGTGACTTGACTTGACTTGACATTAACTAATGTTAACAAGCACAACTTTTAATAAATGCTGTAGAAGGATTGTTCTTGCTTAGATCATGTTAACTAAAGTAGTTAACTAATATTTACTAATGGACCGTTATTCAAAAGTGTTACCGATTTAAGTTTATCATCACTTGATTTTAAGGATTTCATTGCTTTTCATAAAACTGTGAACTGATTCTATGTATTCTTTTTTCTTCCCTTTTAGCCATTTGCAAACAGGATAAGGACAGCCTTAAGGAAAGCTGAGGAAAGCTGTTCTCTGCATTTCCAAGAGACAAGACTATACCTCCCTAGACTAGTGTTGTGTTTGTACTAAACCCAGAGCAGCCCTGAATGAATCGACAGAATGACCCTGCTCATATTCTAATACTATAGACTGCAATTAAAAAGCTTTGCACAGGCTGTTTAATGCTGATAATGTACTGCGTGTGTCTTTACACAAAAACTACATGATGTAAATAGCCTCGAAATGAAAAACACAGGAACTCAAAGTGATTCCAGCTGCAATATCATGATAAACTCATTGTGATGTTGTTATAATGATTATTAATTTTGATTAATATAAAGTTTTTTGAGGGGACCATCTCATATTCTGGTCTGTGATAAACATAACTATACTTTGAGATTTTGTTGTGCAGGGTAAGCCTCACATACACTCAAACATTCATATGTGTTAACATCAGTGTTGTGCTAGTTACTAAGAAATAGTAACTAGTTACAGTTACTAGTTACTTAATTCAAAAAGTAACTCAATTACTTTGTTGATTATGTTGCCCCCCTGGCCTGGTGAGTGTCAAGGGGGATGAGTGTGATTTTAAATCCTGTACCTGTATATAGAAACAATGAGACGAAAACTTTAGCTTCTGTTCAGCTCAACTGCAGTATTTATTCTGCTTCCACAAAGGAAAAAAATAATAATATTTGACTCCTTGAGGTAATAAACAAAATGCTTGTTGTAGCATCAGGTATTTCACAATACTTTCAAGTATGTAAGATATCACCATATCTTCAGAAAATACCAAAATATACAATGGAATAATAATAAAGGAAGCACAATAAAATAAAACATATTAATGTCCATACTTTTCATTGTGCTTCATTTGACATGAATTGTATACTGACCAGTTCAACAACAACATTTTTTACTTATTCTCATTTGGTTCTTGTAATAAACATTAGTTCCACCAATTTACACAAATTACTAAATTTGCATCACTTTTAAAATCAACTACTCTGTTTAAACACAGGAAAAACATTTAACATGATGTGTTATACACACATTAGCACTAAATGCATTTTTCAGATCAGTTAACAACACAAAACGAGACCATTCCACTGATCTATATGACTGGATCGCTCATCGCGTTCTAAACTGCCAACAGTCAGTGAAGCCACCGGAAGTGTTTGATCCGTCATCTTACTAATCCCTACCAGCAGAGCGCACCATTGACTTACATTCAAACCACTGTCCTAAAATAACTCTATTTGAAGCAAATTAGTCAAATGGGATTCGTTTTTATGTTATGTGTATGTAAATTCATCTTTACTTCATGTTATGAAGTTGTTATCTGCAGTGTTTACGGTCTTTTGGGCCAGTATAAGCGATATATTGAAATCGTTAAGGTGGGTGTGTCTGCTGCGCACTGACGACACAGGCAACTGATCCAACACAAAATATAGCCTATTTCTTTATAGTCAGTTATTTCTCTGAATAAATTCAGATTTCAGAATGAGCAGTTTGTGGTTTGTTACATATGTTGCGGTCGTGTCCGTCTGATGTTTAGCGTGTTCATGATGTTTACTACTGTAATGAACGTAGCTTTTTATTAAGTAGGGGAAATTCGCGACCTTTAAAAAAATAACCGTTTACATGCCTAGGGTGTTTGCATTGTAATAATGTACAGAAATACTTCAGATTTATAAACGCTGACTTGTTAGATGATGTTTTCTAAGTAAAATCATACAATTTCCTATTAATTCAATAGAACGTTTACGCACAATAGGGATTACCAATATGGTGGCACGGCGGCTTCACTTTCATGACGTCATGAGCAATCCAGTTCTATATTATAGATCAGTGGATCATTCACGTTTCTATTGTTTACTTGGTTACTCATAGCAACAGGTCCGCTAGCTTAGTATGGCAGTGTATAGCTGAACATCATGATTTCACACATTACGGCAAAACTACTCAACTCTAAACATTGCACGTACTCACTACCGATTCACAACACTCTTATCTCTTATACTGAGATACATGCATACCATTTTGAGGAACATTAACCCACCTGTATATAGAAACAATGAGACGAAAACTTTAGCTTCTGTTCAGCTCAACTGCAGTATTTATTCTGCAGCGCTTGTCTCAAAATGGTTTTAAGTTCCTCCCGGCGCTCAGCGCCATCTAGTGACCTCTATAAGTATCGCCCCACCATAGTAACAAGTACAATACAATGAAATTGGTCTCTTCGTAACTATTTAGTACACATTATCACAAAAAAATATATATATGGGTGTCTACTTTTCCCACATTGTTCACTTCTGCGACAAATGGCTGTACAACAAACTGTACTAACTCAAATACCTTTTTTTTTATCTCTTATGCCTAACTTTGAACACCCCTTTTAACCCTTTACACTCTCCCCTGTTTTTTTTAATGTCTCCTGACATTTGCCTGTATGTCTTAAGATGTACGTGAGTCTATGATATGTCAGTATGCATGGGTGAAGCAGTTGTATTAGTAAGGGTGTGGATATGTGAAGTACAGAAGAGGGACAGTATTGAGATTACTTTGGAGAGGGTAGCTTGGCAGTAATGAGTTTACCCCTGCATTCTGCTGCTGATAAGATGGCTGTCCCAGTATACCATAGGTGAACAGTTTCTTTGGCTTGGCTGTCCTTTGGGATCTTCTGACTGCCTCCACCTCCAATTGGTGTTCATACTCCCCTACTTGCGTCCTGTCCTGTTGCTCTTCCTCCACTTGATGTTCATCCTCCACTCTGAAATCCTCAAGAGCTCTGTCCTGTGTGTGTGTGATGTGTTCTGAACATGATCCTGGGTGTCTATGCCCTCTCTGACAGAAGAGTGAAACTCTTTGATCAGTCTGAGGATGATGCACTGCTTGATGATGCTCTGCCTGTTGGGATCTCACTAATCTGTAGCATGGAATCTGCTGATAAGTGTATTCGTCATCAGAGCTGTCTGTGTTTTCTTCATGAGTATCTGCAATGGTTTGTTTCTGTTTTTTTAACTTAGTTTTTCCTTTTGAACATGGTGCAGGAAGTGTTTCCTCTAGTGGCAGTTCGTTCACTGGCAAAAGTAAGTTCCTGTGTAACACACAGAGGGTTTTGGGTCCCCTCTCAGGTTGCACCTTATAAACTGGTCCATTATCAACTCTCTCCACAACACGGTGTACTGTCTGCTCCCAGTAAGCCCGCAACTTCCCAGGGCCGCCTCTCTCTGACAGGTATTTTACCAGCACTCGGTCGCCTGGCTGAAGAACAACACCCCTGACTGCTCTGTCATACTGACTCTTTCCTTTGGCTGACGATTTTTCACTGTTGTTTGCAGCAATTTCATATGCGGAACGCATCCTCTTTGCCCACTTCTGTGCATATGTCTGTCGATCGGATGACTCAGGCTCTGTCTTTGGTGGGAACAGTAAGTCAACAGGTAAGCGTGGAGGTCGACCAAATAAGAGGAAGAATGGGGAAAAGCCGGTGGCCTCATGCCTTGTGCAGTTGTAGGCGTGCACGACATGGGGCAGGTGATCTTTCCACTGACTTCTTTTTTTCCTCTTCCAGGGTACGCATCATCTGCAGAAGTGTGCGGTTCAGTCTCTCCACAGGATTACCTTGTGGGTGGTACGGTGTGGTTCTTGAATGACCAATACCAGCCAGCTGCTGTAACCTGTTGAACAAACTGTTCTCAAACTCCTTCCCCTGATCATGGTGGAGCTTCTCCGGATAACCATAGTGAGGGATGAAGTCTTGAAATATCTTATCGGCTGCTGTTATTCCCGATTTGTTCCTTGTTGGGTATGCTTGAGCAAAGCGCGTGAAGTGGTCAACAAGGACCAGGATGTATTTATAGCCTTGGCTTTGCTCTAGGTGCAGATAGTCGATGTACACTAACTCAAATGGACTGCCTGTGGATATGTGTCCCATGGGCGCTCTCTGTGGAAGATTTGGGCGTTTCTGTTTAATGCAGCTGCATCTTTTGTTTACATAGTCCTCTATTTCCTGCTGCATATTTGGCCAATAAAACCTCTCGCGGGCGAGATGAGATACTTTCTCCGCACCAAAATGGCCCATGTCATTGTGCAGGGTCTTAAGCACCAGAGGTTTCCACTTCTCAGGGAGGATGAGCTGCCTGTGTTTTTCAGTCCGCCTATAGAGAATCCCGTCATCCACTTCTAACTTATTCCATTCATACAGCAGTCTCCTGGTCTCTTTCCTCATGTTTCTTTTGTCCATTTTGTTGGGAATCCAGTTTTGAAGTTTTAGGGAAACAACTTCTGAGATAGCAGATTCCTCTTGCTGTGCTCCCCGGATGTTTCCTGATGGAACACTGGAAATACTCGCAGATGGCACAACCTCTGCACTTCCACCTTCCAGCTGCAAGGCTGCAACCCAAGGTACGTCACCTTCTTGAAGGGCTTTGCTGCCTTGCCATACCGCAGACACAATCTCAGGTGACATGGTCTCCGTGTGGTCTTTCATACCATCCTGAAGTTTCACAGGATACCTTGACAGTGTATCTGCGTCAATGTTCATCTTCCCTGGCCTGTACTTAATATCGAAGTGAAAGTCGGCCAGTTCACCAACCCATCTGTGTCCAACGGCATTTAGTCTGGCAGTGCTAAGGACATATGTCAAAGGGTTATTATCCATGAAAACTGTGAATGTTGGAGCATAATACAAGTAATCACGAAACTTGTCACAAATGGCCCACTTGAGAGCCAAGAACTCAAGTTTTTCAGAGTGGAGGTGGTAATTTCTCTCGGCAGGTGTAAGAGTTCTGGAACCATACCCAATGACCTGCAACTTGTTGTCCTGCCGCTGATATAGCACTGCTCCTAATCATTCATTGGACGCATCAGTGTGTAGTATGAATGGGCAGTTAAAGTTTGGGTAAGCTAAGATAGGTGGATTCGTCAACATGTCAACTAGCTTGGCTACTACATCCCTGTGCTGTGCTCTCCATGTGATCGGGGTTCTGGATGGGAGTTGTCCTTTATCTATTTTCTGAGCTCCACCTTTACTTTTGTTTGTCCGATTTTTGGTGTGATTCGTCTGTTTCCGTGGGTTTCTTTAGCAGTTCAAACAGTGGCTTAGCAAGTCGAGAGAAGTCTTGGATAAAGGTGCGGTAGTACCCCAGAAACCCCAGCAGGGACTTGACATCTCCAACTGTGCGAGGCTCTTTTTCTTTGAGTGCCATCACTGCTGCCAAATCCTGTGGATCAATCTTGACTCCTTCCCCAGACACCAATCGGCCGAGGTAACGAACCTCTCTTTTAAACAACTCACACTTGGTTGATCTTAGTTTGATGCCGTGTTCTCTCATGCGACTGAGAACTGAGGTGATGTATGTGATGCTCAAAAGACGTTGAGTAACACAGCACATCGTCTAGGTATGGAGCACAGCATTCATCTCTAATACCTTCCAACACACCTTCAATACACCTCTAGAAAGCCGCAGGTGCGTTCGTCAAGCCAAATGGTATCCGTATCCATTCATACAACCCCCAGGGTGTACTGAAGGCTGTAAGGTGTCTGGATTCCTCGGTCACGAACCCTTGGTGGTACGCGCTGCCTTGAACCAGGATGGAGAACCATGTGTTGCCCCCAAAAAAGGTAAAAAGCAGGTCTTGGATTCGGGGCAATAGATGACGATCTGGAATGGTCTTCTGGTTCAGGCCTCTGAAGTCTACACACAGCCGCAGACTCCTTTTTCCTTTTTCCGCACACAAACAACTGGAGACGAATATGAAGACACAGATTTGCAGATCCAACCTCTGTCTAGGAGATTCTGCACATACTCTTTCACCTCCTTATATAGGGGCTTAGGTATGGAGTTATAGCACCTTTGAACTGGGTTATTGTCTACCACATTGATTTTCAGCTGTAAGTCGGGTATACAACCGATGCGTCCTTCTTCTTTTACAAACACATCCGACTCCTCGAAAAGCATCTGGCGCATCTCCTGCTGCTGCTGATCAAGATGTTCTAATTTGACCGTGGGGGTGCCACTTTTCTTGTGTGTGAGACTCTACTGAGCTGTTCGTTCTGCTGCTGGCACCGCTGCTTGGGCTAACCTGTGCGACACATGTGTATGTATCACTTTTCGACTTTGCTGGTTGCTTAGCCGGGGAACACAGATTGACTGGCTTGCTGTCAACGATTTCTTCTATACAGCCTAAGACTTTCCTTGGTGGCAGAAAAATTTAATGCTTGGTGGAGTTGCAGATGGAGATTTTCACAGCTTTGGAGGCACCACCGGGCACATCAACTAACGCAGGAAATAGTTGTAATCCCTCCGGTAAGACACTTTCTAAGTTGGGTTCAAAAAGCATTGTTCCTCCCTGTGGCAATGATCTGACATGACACTTCAGTTCACATATTTGGCTACTTGGAACTGTAAGACCTTTCTTCCCCACTCTGATGGTGTCATTTGCTGGCTTTTTTTTTTGGCTGGAGTATCACTAATTACGGACACAATAGTTTCAGCTGTCTCTCGATGGAGCTTTAATGCCTCTGCTAGCAAATCACTTAGACTGACACTTTCTGGCTCTTCCAGACGCTCTAAAATTATTTCCTCTATCACATTGAACCCTAGCAACAGGCCACTAACACATTTTCCCCTTGTGGCAGACTTGGGTGGTTGCACCGTACTTAACGGGTTGGCCTGTGACGGCACTGGAGTACTGGCTGTAGGGGTGAAAGCCTTCTCTATAGTTTTTGCTAAGGCTGAGACATATGCTGTCAGTTCGTGTATAGCTGTGCGGTTCACCTGGACTTCGGCTTGCGTTTGAAGAACGCTGGCTTGAACTTCAGCTGGAGGCTGGACTGCATGTTGTCTCTTCCGTTGTTGTGTGGCATTGACTGTGACTGTTTTGGTTTTGTGTGTCTGACCTAGGCGTGCCTGTCTCTCAACCTCTTCACTAACTGACTTTGTCATTATCTCTAAGATGAAATCATCAGTTATACTTGTATTGGTAAGGAGGGGTTTAAGGTCTCACCTTACATGTGCATATTTCTCACTTATCCCCTGATACAGCGAGTGAAGAAATACCCCATGGACAAGTTTGTCATCATATTGAAACTCTGCGCTACCTTGCCGAGAGGCAAACAATATTTTTCTGTTTAAGCCCCATTAACCGGTACATGAACTGTTGTTGGCTTTCTCTGTCCTGTTGTTTGGTATTGCTAAGCTCCTGAAATAACTCTGCACTACTCTTGTCCCCTGGTAGATCTTCCTCCACCTCATCCTTGATGGAGGCTGCCAGCTTGTGGAGTACATCTGTCTTGGCGGAGTTGATCAGCTGATGGAGCTGCCTCTGGATTCCCCTTCGCAGTTCTTGTAGGGCAGACATCTCTTCCCCTCAGGAATCGCTGGTGTAGCACGTTGGTCCAGGAACTTGAATGTCAGGTTCATTTATTGGTGATTAGCTGCCATCAGGACAAGGCGCTAATCCCAGACAAGCCCCCAAAATTGTTGCCCCCCGGGCCTGGTGAGTGTCAAGGGGGATGAGTGTGATTTTAAATCCTGTACCTGTATATAGAAACAATGAGAAGAAAACTTTAGCTTCTGTTCAGCTCAACTGCAGTATTTATTCTGCTTCCACAAAGGAAAAAAATAATAATATTTGACTCATTGAGATAATAAACAAAATGCTTGTTGTAGCATCAGGTATTTCACAATACTTTCAAGTATGTAAGATATCACCATATCTTCAGAAAATACCAAAATATTCAATGGGATAATAATAACGGAAGCACAGTAAAACATATTAATGCCCATACTTTTCATTGTACTTCATTTGACATGAATTGTATATTGACCAGTTCAACAACAACATTTTTTACTTATTCTCATTTGGTTCTTGTAATAAACATTAGTTCCATCGATTTACACAAATTACTAAATTTGCATCACTTTTAAAATCAACTACTCTGTTTAAACACAGGAAAAACATTTAACATGATGTGTTATACACACATTAGCACTAAATGCATTTTTCAGATCAGTTAACAACACAAAATGAGACCATTCGCGTTTCTATTGTTTACTTGGTTACTCATAGCAACAGGTCCGCTAGCTTAGTATTCTCGAGGTCGGACATCCGGGACTTTTACTCCCATAATGCACTGCGCGCGCATAGCAACCGCGGCGAAGGGTAAAACAAACAAGCGCTCGCCATTAAGCAACACGAAGCGGAAGACAAATGAGCGCAGATATGTCGAGAAAACTGCCGAGAATCATGCCTAAAAAATTAGCAATGATTCGGCAAATCAAAGAATAACAAAATAATACCACTGCAGAGATGGCCACTCAATTTTCTGTTGCTATGTTATGACATTGCTATGCATAATGGTTGGCAGCTCTACACTGATAAGCAACAATGAAATGCACTAGTTGTGTGGGGAATAAGATACGTTTCTGCAGTTAGTCTATTTTTGCTTTTTTGAAAAAACCGTGTCCCTCACTGACACTGTACAAGCTGTGCCACTGACAGACTGAGCTCATTACAGCCATTGTGTAACACAGTGCTTTTGAATAAACTTTTTTTTTTCTTCTTAATGAACAGTTAATGTAATCGATGCTTGATGGGTATTTAAACATGACTGCAAGTGTAGGACACATGGTATGTACACATGGTGTTCACACCAGGGGAATTGATGAGGTAATTGTATATGTCTGGATACTCGAGCCTGGGCCATGCCTTTGGGTTGTTCTCCCAGGACTCAGCTGGATGTCGATAGGGACAAGATTGTAACGTTAAACCTACAAGCGACAGCTTTCTGTGGTACCTGGTCAATGCAGGCGCAAGTAGACTTTCTATATATTGATAAGACATTCTGTAATAGAAGAAAGAAGATCTGTATTTGTATAGCTGCTAGCGCCTTTCACATACATGTAACGTTAGCTAACGTTAGTAACAAAGCGCTTTACATGAGTGTTTTATTACATTCACTTCACTTCTCATCACCGACATACATTCCCATACACAGATATCATTCATCATTAATACAAAGTAGTCCGTTAGTATCCATAACTGACATAATCCACAACAAAACTTCTGTGAATAGATACCTTTTTGATTTTCCTCGGGCTTTGCCTTGATTGCCTTCGGTTTGTTTTACCCTTCAAACACGGCGGCGGCTTGTTGCTATGCAGGTCACATGATTTGTGACGCAACGCCGACCAAGAGAATGGCAGTGTATAGCTGAACATCATGATTTCACACATTACGGCAAAACTACTCTAAACTCTAAACATTGCACGTACTCACTACCGATTCACAACACTCTTATCTCTTATACTGAGATACATGCATACCATTTTGAGGAACATTAACCCACCTGTATATAGAAACAATGAGACGAAAACTTTAGCTTCTGTTCAGCTCAACTGCAGTATTTATTCTGCAGCGCTTGTCTCATAATGGTTTTAAGTTCCTCCCGGCGCTCAGCGCCATCTAGTGACCTCTATAAGTAATGCCCCACCATAGTAACAAGTACAATACAATGAAAATGGTCTCTTCGTAACTATTTAGTACACATTATCACAAAAAAATATATATATGGGTGTCTACTTTTCCCACATTGTTCACCTCTGCGACAAATGGCTCTACAACAAACTGTACTAACTGAAATACTTTTTTTTTTATCTCTTATGCCTAACTTTGAACACCCCTTTTAACCCTTTACAATTACTTACACCAAAAAGTAATGCATTACTATTAAAAGTAACTTTTTAGTTACTTTTTTAAAGACCTTTCTTTAATGTTCCCATTAATGCGCTTTTATGCATTATGGTCTATACAAACACAAAGTAAAACAGAAAGTAATTTTTAAACATTATTTTGATTGAGGCAGACCAGCACAAATTGAATATTGTATATCACAAGAATTTCTGAAATAAATAACAAAACACCTGAATAATATATTCAGAATCAAAATCTAAAGTGGCTTCTGCATCATAAAAGCTGTTGTGTTGAGCCCTTAAAAATGTTCCTTGAAACATGAAAACTATTAACTATCAACAATGGATAACATAACACAGAACATTTTGAAATAAATAAATGAAAGCAATCTGAATTATTCAGAATCAATTTCGAGAAACATACATACATATATATATGCAGTTTAAAAATTAAATCTATGTTATCATGCTAAGGAGCTGACTGAAAGCCGGTGACTCCACAGTAGAGACAGACTGCATGTTTTCAACAATGTTTCACCTCACCTGTATGAGAAAAACATACAGAGAATCACTTAAGACACTTTGCTGTAGACCCATTCCACATAATAATATTCATTAAAACTGTAAGTTAACACGTAGGAGCTTGCTGCATGAATCCGTGAGTAGGCTACAGTTTACAAATCCATGGGAACGGATTGCGAAAGTGTGCGCGCAGATTATGAATTTGTGGGTACAGATTCAAAAACCGAGGGTACGGTTTACAAAATCTGAGCGCACGGATTGGAAATTTGTGGGCTAGGATAGGACATTCGAACCAGAAAGACACAGCTTACATTTGACTAAAAGGTTTTTGTCTTTATGCTCAACTAAAGTGAAACAATGAGCATATTTCCACTTTGAGAAACTCGTGTTGCTCTCGCCATGACTGGCACACATACTTGAATAAACGGAAACACGCCCACAGTGCGTCTTCGTGTTTACAGTGGTTGGCATCCACCAATCCTACAATGCGTCGCTGCTGCAAACAGGTTAGGCTGCATTTCAGTCACAATTAATAAATTTTTAAAAACGTAACGGACAATGCAGCATATGGTAACGGTAACAGAGTTCATTTATTTAAAAAGTAATGCGTTACAGTATTAGTTACTGTCAAAAGGAACTGCATTACAGTAATACGTTTCTAATAACGCGTTACTGCCCAACACTGGACAAGACTCTTAGAAAAAAGGGTTCATTGGGGTTCTATATAGAACCATAGGGTTCGCGAACCCGCTTTGAACTCCCGAACTGACTCAAATGATTCGCGAACACGCTTTGAACTCCCGAACTGACTCAAATGATTCGCGAACCCGCTACGAACTCCCGAACTGATTCACATGATTTGCGATCCCGCTCCGAACTCTCGAACTGATTCAAATGATTCCCGAAGCCGCTCCGAACTCCCAAATTGACTCAAATGATTCGCGATCCCCAAACTGACTCAAATGATTGGCGAATCCGCTCCAAACTTCCAAACTGACTCAAAGCAAAGCACTGGCTTTCAGTAGCTGCTCGCATAAAATTCAAGGCATTAATGTTTGCCTACAAAACCACCACTGGCTCTGAACCCATTTACCTAAATTTGTTACTTCAGACTTATGTGCCCTCTAGAAGCTTGCATTCTGCAAGTGAACGTCGCTTGATTGTGCCATCCCAAAGAAGCACGCGTCACTTTTACGGACTTTTAATTGAATGTTCCCTCCTGGTGGAATGACCTACCCAACTCAATCCGAGCAGCTGAGTCCTTAGCCATCTTCAAGAATCGGCTTAAAACCCATCTCTTCCATCTTTATTTGACCCTCTAACTTTAACACTGACTATTCTAATTCTATTCTTTAAAAAAAACCAACTACCTTTCTAATCTTTTTATATTCTATTTTCTTTTCATTAATTATGCAATTGTATGTGTGTGTGTGTGTATGTGTAAAGACCTCTAGCACTAGCTTGCTCTATTCTTTTTTTATTCTATCTGTTTTCTTTATATTATATTATTTAAAATCCCATGCTAGGTGTACTGTGTTAACCTAACTGAGACTTGTTATAGCACTTATATATCATAGCTCTTTTTGTTGTTTTTGATTGCTTCCATTGTGCGCATTTGTAAGTCACTTTGTATAAAAGCGTCTGCTAAATGAATAAATGTAAATGTAAATGTACTAATAACGCGTTACTGCCCAACACTGGACAACATACATGGAAAAATAAACCACTGTTTCAAAATGTGTGTGTTTTCTGCATGAGTGTGTGTAATGTGCATTATAGAACAAAATGTCAAGCATCGTCAAGTTTTTTACATTATTTGACTCATTAATTGAATAAAATAGAAAATCTTGAGGGAAGCGGCGGGTTATTAATCTTTATTAGTCAGGTTTTGTCTTCACAACTAAACCACTCTATTCCCAGAGAAAGACAGAACTGAAAACTTAAATAAAATGTGTTTCTTGAGCTGAGATTGATTCAGAGGATTTTCTATTATATATATATATATATATATATATATATATATATATATATATATACATATTATATATATATATATATATATATATATATATATATATATACAGTATATATGTATGTGTGTGTACATGTATATATTATACTTAAGGAGCTCATTAATTAAACACAATTTGGGACTCATGTCCACATTTTTTTGTGTTGTGTGATTAGTTGTGTCTTAATTTGATTAATAATTATTACACAAATAGTATTTTAAAATTACATTTCAATTTTTTTTATTTTGCTCTTTAATTTACTATTAATTTATTCTTCATTTTTTTCATATATGTTACCCTTGGGAGATATCATCAGGAAACATGGTGTTAGCTTTCACTGTTATGGTGATGATACTCAGCTCTATATTTCTTCGCAGCCCGGTGAAACACACCAATTTGAAAAACTAATGGAATGCATAGTCGATATAAAAAACTGGATGATGAGTAATTTCTTACTGCTAAATTCTGAAAAAACAGAAGTGTTAATTATAGGACCTAAAAACTCTGCTTGTAATAACCTAGAACACTGTCTAAGACTTGATGGTTGCTCTGTCAATTCTTCGTCATCAGTTAGGAAACCTAGGTGTGCTACTTGATAGCAATCTTTCCTTAGAAAGCCACGTTTCTAGCATTTGTAAAACTGCATTTTTCCATCTCAAAAATATATCTAAATTACGGCCTATGCTCTCAATATCAAATGCAGAAATGTTAATCCATGCATTTATGACCTCAAGGTTAGATTATTGTAATGCTTTATTGAGTGGTTGTTCTGCACGCTTAGTAAACAAACTACAGCTAGTCCAAAATGCAGCAGCAAGAGTTCTTACTAGAACCAGGAAGTATGACCATATTAGCCCGGTCCTGTCAACACTGCACTGGCTCCCTATCAAGCATCGCATAGATTTTAAAATATTGCTTATTACTTATAAAGCCCTGAATGGTTTTGCACCTCAGTATTTAAATGAGCGCCTTTTACATTATAATCCTCTACGTCCGCTACGTTCTCAAAACTCAGGCAATTTGATAATACCTAGAATATCAAAATCAACTGCGGGTGGCAGATCCTTTTCCTATTTGGCGCCTAAACTCTGGAATAACCTACCTAACATTGTTCGGGAGGCAGACACACTCTTGCAGTTTAAATCTAGATTAAAGATCCATCTCTTTAACCTGGCATACACATAACATACTAATATGCTTTTAATATCCAAATCCGTTAAAGGATTTTTAGGCTGCATTAATTAGGTAAACCGGAACCGGAAACACTTCCCATAACAACCTATGTACTTGCTACATCATTAGAAGAATGGCATCTACGCTAATATTTGTCTGTTTCTCTCTTATTCCGAGGTCAACGTAACCACCAGATCCAGTCTGTATCCAGATCAGAGGGTCACTGCAGTCACCCGGATCCAGTATGTATCCAGACCAGATGGTGGATCAGCACCTAGAAAGGACCTCTACATCCCTGAAAGACAGCGGAGACCAGGACAACTAGAGCCCCAGATACAGATCCCCTGTAAAGACCTTGTCTCAGAGGAGCACCAGGACAAGACCACAGGAAACAGATGATTCTTCTGCACAATCTGACTCTGCAGCGCTTGTCTCATAATGATTTTAAGTTCCTCCCGGCGCTCAGCGCCATCTAGTGACCTCTATAAGTAATGCCCCACCATAGTAACAAGTACAATACAATGAAAATGGTCTCTTCGTAACTATTTAGTACACATTATCACAAAAAAATATATATATGGGTGTCTACTTTTCCCACATTGTTCACCTCTGCGACAAATGGCTCTACAACAAACTGTACTAACTGAAATACTTTTTTTTTTATCTCTTATGCCTAACTTTGAACACCCCTTTTAACCCTTTACAATTACTTACACCAAAAAGTAATGCATTACTATTAAAAGTAACTTTTTAGTTACTTTTTTAAAGACCTTTCTTTAATGTTCCCATTAATGCGCTTTTATGCATTATGGTCTATACAAACACAAAGTAAAACAGAAAGTAATTTTTAAACATTATTTTGATTGAGGCAGACCAGCACAAATTGAATATTGTATATCACAAGAATTTCTGAAATAAATAACAAAACACCTGAATAATATATTCAGAATCAAAATCTAAAGTGGCTTCTGCATCATAAAAGCTGTTGTGTTGAGCCCTTAAAAATGTTCCTTGAAACATGAAAACTATTAACTATCAACAATGGATAACATAACACAGAACATTTTGAAATAAATAAATGAAAGCAATCTGAATTATTCAGAATCAATTTCGAGAAACATACATACATATATATATGCAGTTTAAAAATTAAATCTATGTTATCATGCTAAGGAGCTGACTGAAAGCCGGTGACTCCACAGTAGAGACAGACTGCATGTTTTCAACAATGTTTCACCTCACCTGTATGAGAAAAACATACAGAGAATCACTTAAGACACTTTGCTGTAGACCCATTCCACATAATAATATTCATTAAAACTGTAAGTTAACACGTAGGAGCTTGCTGCATGAATCCGTGAGTAGGCTACAGTTTACAAATCCATGGGAACGGATTGCGAAAGTGTGCGCGCAGATTATGAATTTGTGGGTACAGATTCAAAAACCGAGGGTACGGTTTACAAAATCTGAGCGCACGGATTGGAAATTTGTGGGCTAGGATAGGACATTCGAACCAGAAAGACACAGCTTACATTTGACTAAAAGGTTTTTGTCTTTATGCTCAACTAAAGTGAAACAATGAGCATATTTCCACTTTGAGAAACTCGTGTTGCTCTCGCCATGACTGGCACACATACTTGAATAAACGGAAACACGCCCACAGTGCGTCTTCGTGTTTACAGTGGTTGGCATCCACCAATCCTACAATGCGTCGCTGCTGCAAACAGGTTAGGCTGCATTTCAGTCACAATTAATAAATTTTTAAAAACGTAACGGACAATGCAGCATATGGTAACGGTAACAGAGTTCATTTATTTAAAAAGTAATGCGTTACAGTATTAGTTACTGTCAAAAGGAACTGCATTACAGTAATACGTTTCTAATAACGCGTTACTGCCCAACACTGGACAAGACTCTTAGAAAAAAGGGTTCATTGGGGTTCTATATAGAACCATAGGGTTCGCGAACCCGCTTTGAACTCCCGAACTGACTCAAATGATTCGCGAACACGCTTTGAACTCCCGAACTGACTCAAATGATTCGCGAACCCGCTACGAACTCCCGAACTGATTCACATGATTTGCGATCCCGCTCCGAACTCTCGAACTGATTCAAATGATTCCCGAAGCCGCTCCGAACTCCCAAATTGACTCAAATGATTCGCGATCCCCAAACTGACTCAAATGATTGGCGAATCCGCTCCAAACTTCCAAACTGACTCAAAGCAAAGCACTGGCTTTCAGTAGCTGCTCGCATAAAATTCAAGGCATTAATGTTTGCCTACAAAACCACCACTGGCTCTGAACCCATTTACCTAAATTTGTTACTTCAGACTTATGTGCCCTCTAGAAGCTTGCATTCTGCAAGTGAACGTCGCTTGATTGTGCCATCCCAAAGAAGCACGCGTCACTTTTACGGACTTTTAATTGAATGTTCCCTCCTGGTGGAATGACCTACCCAACTCAATCCGAGCAGCTGAGTCCTTAGCCATCTTCAAGAATCGGCTTAAAACCCATCTCTTCCATCTTTATTTGACCCTCTAACTTTAACACTGACTATTCTAATTCTATTCTTTAAAAAAAACCAACTACCTTTCTAATCTTTTTATATTCTATTTTCTTTTCATTAATTATGCAATTGTGTGTGTGTGTGTGTATGTGTAAAGACCTCTAGCACTAGCTTGCTCTATTCTTTTTTTATTCTATCTGTTTTCTTTATATTATATTATTTAAAATCCCATGCTAGGTGTACTGTGTTAACCTAACTGAGACTTGTTATAGCACTTATATATCATAGCTCTTTTTGTTGTTTTTGATTGCTTCCATTGTGCGCATTTGTAAGTCACTTTGTATAAAAGCGTCTGCTAAATGAATAAATGTAAATGTAAATGTACTAATAACGCGTTACTGCCCAACACTGGACAACATACATGGAAAAATAAACCACTGTTTCAAAATGTGTGTGTTTTCTGCATGAGTGTGTGTAATGTGCATTATAGAACAAAATGTCAAGCATCGTCAAGTTTTTTACATTATTTGACTCATTAATTGAATAAAATAGAAAATCTTGAGGGAAGCGGCGGGTTATTAATCTTTATTAGTCAGGTTTTGTCTTCACAACTAAACCACTCTATTCCCAGAGAAAGACAGAACTGAAAACTTAAATAAAATGTGTTTCTTGAGCTGAGATTGATTCAGAGGATTTTCTATTATATATATATATATATATATATATATATATATATACATATTATATATATATATATATATATATATATATATATATATATATACAGTATATATGTATGTGTGTGTACATGTATATATTATACTTAAGGAGCTCATTAATTAAACACAATTTGGGACTCATGTCCACATTTTTTTGTGTTGTGTGATTAGTTGTGTCTTAATTTGATTAATAATTATTACACAAATAGTATTTTAAAATTACATTTCAATTTTTTTTATTTTGCTCTTTAATTTACTATTAATTTATTCTTCATTTTTTTCATATATGTTACCCTTGGGAGATATCATCAGGAAACATGGTGTTAGCTTTCACTGTTATGGTGATGATACTCAGCTCTATATTTCTTCGCAGCCCGGTGAAACACACCAATTTGAAAAACTAATGGAATGCATAGTCGATATAAAAAACTGGATGATGAGT
Organism: Carassius carassius; assembly: GCF_963082965.1. Classification (NCBI taxonomy): domain Eukaryota; kingdom Metazoa; phylum Chordata; class Actinopteri; order Cypriniformes; family Cyprinidae; genus Carassius; species Carassius carassius. The sequence goes on from NC_081762.1 coordinate 28,664,190, forward strand.
AATTTCTTACTGCTAAATTCTGAAAAAACAGAAGTGTTAATTATAGGACCTAAAAACTCTGCTTGTAATAACCTAGAACACTGTCTAAGACTTGATGGTTGCTCTGTCAATTCTTCGTCATCAGTTAGGAAACCTAGGTGTGCTACTTGATAGCAATCTTTCCTTAGAAAGCCACGTTTCTAGCATTTGTAAAACTGCATTTTTCCATCTCAAAAATATATCTAAATTACGGCCTATGCTCTCAATATCAAATGCAGAAATGTTAATCCATGCATTTATGACCTCAAGGTTAGATTATTGTAATGCTTTATTGAGTGGTTGTTCTGCACGCTTAGTAAACAAACTACAGCTAGTCCAAAATGCAGCAGCAAGAGTTCTTACTAGAACCAGGAAGTATGACCATATTAGCCCGGTCCTGTCAACACTGCACTGGCTCCCTATCAAGCATCGCATAGATTTTAAAATATTGCTTATTACTTATAAAGCCCTGAATGGTTTTGCACCTCAGTATTTAAATGAGCGCCTTTTACATTATAATCCTCTACGTCCGCTACGTTCTCAAAACTCAGGCAATTTGATAATACCTAGAATATCAAAATCAACTGCGGGTGGCAGATCCTTTTCCTATTTGGCGCCTAAACTCTGGAATAACCTACCTAACATTGTTCGGGAGGCAGACACACTCTTGCAGTTTAAATCTAGATTAAAGATCCATCTCTTTAACCTGGCATACACATAACATACTAATATGCTTTTAATATCCAAATCCGTTAAAGGATTTTTAGGCTGCATTAATTAGGTAAACCGGAACCGGAAACACTTCCCATAACAACCTATGTACTTGCTACATCATTAGAAGAATGGCATCTACGCTAATATTTGTCTGTTTCTCTCTTATTCCGAGGTCAACGTAACCACCAGATCCAGTCTGTATCCAGATCAGAGGGTCACTGCAGTCACCCGGATCCAGTATGTATCCAGACCAGATGGTGGATCAGCACCTAGAAAGGACCTCTACATCCCTGAAAGACAGCGGAGACCAGGACAACTAGAGCCCCAGATACAGATCCCCTGTAAAGACCTTGTCTCAGAGGAGCACCAGGACAAGACCACAGGAAACAGATGATTCTTCTGCACAATCTGACTTTGCTGCAGCCTGGAATTGAACTACTGGTTTCATCTGGTCAGAGGAGAACTGGCCCCCCAACTGAGCCTGGTTTCTCCCAAGGTTTTTTTCTCCATTCTGTCACGGATGGAGTTTCGGTTCCCTGCCGCTGTCGCCTCTGGCTTGCTTAGTTGGGGACACTTCATCTACAGCGATATCGTTGACCTGATTGCAAATAAATGCACAGACACTATTTAACTGAACAGAGATGACATCACTGAATTCAATGATGAACTGCCTTTAACTATCATTTTTTCATTATTGACACTGTTTTCCTAATGAATGTTGTTCAGTTGCTTTGACGCAATGTATTTTGTTTAAAGCGCTATATAAATAAAGGTGACTTGACTTGACTTGTCTATTCTTTATCATTCCACCCTTTATATAACATATTCTTCTTGCTATTATTAACCTATTGTTGTTCAGTTATTTATTATGGTATTATTCATATTATACATATAATTTTATGCTATTATAAATCTATTATATCACATACCGGTATGTTATTGTACCATTGTACTCGCTTTTCATATTATTCACTTTACTTTAAGTGGTACTACATATACTTTTTAATATAACATATCACTTACTATATTTCAACTGCGCACTGTATCAGTGCATATTTTCATTTTCATAGCCTCATCAGTTACATGTGTTATTATTTGTTGTGGAGATCATCTGTAGGCTATAGTGCTATCAAAATGAAAAGCAGACTACAAGTGTGTCACTTTTTGATTTGTATTTACTTGTTTTATAACATTTTCTCAACGGTAGTAAATTATCGAATCTTCAGTCAACGTTTAATAAAACACAATAAAAGTAAAATACACTGGGTGCTATCAAACAATAAACAGTCATAGTGATTTGCATATTTTGTATCAGTTTATTTTGTGACAGTGACCACATAGCAAGATTGCACCAAATGACAATATGCACAGAATGTTCCATAATAATAATTGTCTGGTGACACGTTACTTGTTAATGCATGAGAGTAAGTCAGTTAGATAGTCAGTTAAATTGTCAGGCCTAACTTAGTCATTTACACGTGAAATGACATGTATGCATTCTGTGCATTTCATTCACAATTTGATTTTTTTTTTTTTTTTTTTTTTAGATTGAGAATAACAGACACACATAAGTGTTTCTTTTGAAGGCAGCGAAGAGAGCAGTGCCAAGCCATGGAAAGAAGTAAAGATATAGGGAGTTTCTTTCAAAGAAAAAAATAATTTATTCTGAAAGTTAACTTAATGGATATATACAGGGATGACAGAAAACTAAATTAATCAAAAATGTGCTTTATTACTGCTTTTGTTTACTGCATTTGTTTACAAGTAACTTTTTCCAGTTAAAAAATAAATAAAATCAATAGGACTTACGTAATATACTGTAGAATTTAGCTTTTCTTTTTTTTGGTCACTGGCGGCCACCCCATTTGGAGGCAGTGCCCCAGCATGGCCCACCTACTGAAAATGCTCTAGACACGCCCCTGATAAGGAAGGAACGAGACACACCTGGGATCAAATTAACACAATTAACAAGAGACAGAAACTGTCTCACAGAGCAAAAACAAACACACAGGTCCATAATCCTGACAATATATTATAAATACAAATATTATAATAGAATAGTAGCTCAAAAAATCCCAAGTAGACAAGCCAATGGAGACTGTGGCAAGAAGAAAAAAATACAGATTTTTTTTCAAAGTTACACCATTGTAACTTATTTTTCCATAAAGCGTGCATATTGATACCCTTAAGTTACACATTAGTACCTAAAAGGTACAAAAGTGTACCTTTTGAAAAAGTACCTTCTTTTCAGAGATACCAGGAAGAAGCAAGGTTGAAGAATGATGTGCGACCAGATCTGGGTAGACTGCTTAATAACATAATCTAGGTAACTCAATTTAGGTAATGCATTCCCACTACTTTTTAGATTACTTTTTATCTAACTTGTTTTACATTTATCATTAAACAAACTGATATAGAAAAGCAAACAGAGAGAAGATATATTCAATTTTTTATATCACCATTATAACTATGGAAGCATATAGGTAGCATTATTCAATTTGGGATGTAATATTCAAAATGACAATGCAATATGTAAAATGACAATGCATTTCTGTATTTACATTTACATTTTCCAATACATTTGTGCAACGTTTGGTGCAAAATGAAAATGAAAATGAAATTACATAATTTTCATTTGCCATTTCATACACCAGTTTTAATATGTAAAATGAATACTAATTTTAACGCTTTATAAGTTGCAAAATTAAAATGAAAATGTATTACAGAAATGATTAGATATGTATAACATGTTCAAGCAAAAACTGTGGCAAAATTATCATTTAAATGCTATTTTTCTTAAATGCATTAACACTCACAGTCAAGACACTTACGATTGCATTTTCATTCAATGTCCCGCAATGAATGTAGCAAAATTCAAAGTGCACATTGAAAATGCATTCCGAGCCGATCACGTGTCCGCCCCCTCCCGCCATGTTAATCACTGCGTGAACAAGGCGGGGCTTGCAGAAGGTCAAGAGACTCAAATCTCAAGAAGAGGATTCAAGTGAGAGAACATGGACAAGACAGTTGGCCCGTGTACGTTTTGATCATTTCGGTTTATGGCTTCAATATTTCATTCGCACTTGTGGGCGGAGCTGAAGCGCTGCTTTCATCTGATTGGTCGAATCGCTCCAGCTTCAGCTCGGTCTTTTCATTCTTTCAGGCAGAATAAGAGTCAGTGCGAGTGAAGCACTGTAATGTCTGAAACTACACTCACTGTTAATTAGCATAATATTTGAATCAGATGTAGCTGGGCACATAATTCGTGCTGCTGAGACCTGCTAATTATTTCTAGGTTGTAGTATTGTATGAATATTGTCCCACTGATAAATACAGTGAAAATAGTCTCTTTGGAAAAAAGTGAAGTGGAAATAAAAATCAATAATAGACAGAACAGTTCCATGTCTGTAACATTTACCACTCTCATATTTTAAGTCATAAGGCACTAGGTATGTGTGTGTGACATTAATAAATAATTGTAAAAATTAATATAGTTACATTTTTAAATAAAAATAGTAAAATTAGCTCTGTGCTGCTCAGTGCTCCTGTAGCCTACCCCAGAGCGCCCTCTCGTGGCTGTAGATGGTAATGTTTTTTCTTGATTCTGAATAAATGCGACTAAATAGTCCAATGCGACTTATATATGTTTTTTTCCTCGTCATGACGTACTTTTGGACTGATGCAACTTATACCGAAAAATACGGGTAACATTATTATTATTATTTATTATGAGAGTAATTGACACAGACTAGAACTTTAATGTTTCACCAAATTGAGCTCAGATCTTCAGACTCGTCTGACTCGTGTTGCTGTATAACTGGCCAGACTTACTTTCCCAAGAAATCCTATTTTATTTTATTTCATAAATTTAACTATATAAATTTCCACTTCACTGTTATCCAAGGAGACAGAACTATTTGCACTGTTTTTATCAGTGGGACAATATTCATACAATACAGCAGCACGAATTATGTGCCCAGTGGGACAATATTCATACAATACAGCAGCACGAATTATGTGCCCAGCTACATCTGATTCAAATATTATGCTAATTAACAGTGAGCTGTTTCAGACATTACAGTGCTTCACTCGCACTGACTCTTATTCTGCCTGAAAGAATGAAAAGACAGAGCTGAAGCTGGAGCGGTTCGACCAATCAGATGAAAGCAGCGTTTCAGCTCCGCCCACAAGTGCGAATGAAATATTGAAGCCATAAACCGAAAGGATCAAAACGTTCACGGGCCAACTGTCTTGTCCATGTTCTCTCACTTGAATCCTCTTCTTGAGATTTGAGTCTGTGACCTTCTGCAAGCCCCGCCTTGTTCACGCAGTGATTGACATGGCGGGAGGGGGCGGACACGTGATCGGCTCGGAATGCATTTTGAATGTGCACATTGAATTTTGCTACATTCATTGCGGGACATTGAATGAAAATGCAATCGTAAGTATCTTGACTGTGAGTGTTAATGCATTTAAGAAAAATAGCATTTAAATGGTCATTTTGCCACAGTTTTTGCTTGAACATGTTAGACATATCTAATCATTTCTGTAATACATTTTCATTTTAATTTTGCAACTTATAAAGCGTTAAAATTAGTATTCATTTTACATATTAAAACTGGTGTATGAAATGGCAAATGAAAATTATGTAATTTCATTTTCATTTTCATTTTGCACCAAACGTTGCACAAATGTATTGGAAAATGTAAATGTAAATACAGAAATGCATTGTCATTTTACATATTGCATTGTCATTTTGCATATTACATTCCAAATTGAATAATGCTACCCATATGCTTCCATATAACTTGCATAATTATTTGCTTCATACTTGACCTATTTGCTTGAGAGGTGCTTTTATCGTCCAAATTCAGAAGCATGGTTTGCAAATTTATTTGCACAACGATTCTATATTGTGAATATAGTCCAAGCTAAATGGTAAATTTAAAAGAGAAAAAAAAATTAATTAAGGAGAAACAATACTGCCATTGTAAAAAAAAGTCACTGTAATTTGATTATGAGCATTATAAAATGTAATATATTCATATTAAAGGTACTTGATTTTTGGAATCTAATTACGTATAATCCAGATTTCATGTAATCAGTTACTACCCAACTCTGTTTGTGACGCAAAATGAATTATACGTTTAATAAACATAGACGTGGAACACACTATGTCACTAGGGTGATACCTTTTTAATAGGAACCCATTTGTACTTTACTAATCCCTTAAAGATTCATATTAGTACCTTAAAGGTAGGATATGAAAACCTAAAAAATATATATCAGTAGCTTTTTTCTGAGAATGAACCATGAAGAGAGGAAACAGATGGCTTAAATACACAGAGGAGGACCATTAATGAAACAGAAAACAGATGTGCATTAATCAGAAACCATGACAACAAATGTGAAATCAGGCAAACAGTATGACAAAGAACTAGAACTGGGACAGTATGTAAAAAAAAAAAAACAACAACAACAAAAAAAAAACGAAACAAGACGTCCACAGCACATTAGGGGAGTCGTTGTCAATTTTCTAAAAGTAGTCAGGGGTTGACAAGCTTCACTCTGACACAGTGAGGGCCCTGCATGCAGTCAGATTGTCTTGACTGACATAACTGTTCAAAATCATGTGAGGATCAAGGACAGCACCTGGTAACTGTTTTTGCGATATCTTCCCCAGATTGCTTGAATGGCTCCATTTGAATCAAATTCTACACTCTTCTATCAATCCAAGCTGGAATCAATTACAGTATATAACATGGTATTAATAATGCATGTCGCTTAACCTAATAGGGATTCAGGAGATTACAGGATGCTGTATCTACATATGCCAGTTTAAAACAGAGCACTACACTATAAAGGAGGCTTTATTAGAAATTTAGCTCACACTTTATTTTAAGGACCTGTTCTTACTTTTGACTTAATGCTTATTATAATGCACAATTTTTATTTATTTATTTATTTATTTTGTACTTCTAAAGCACATATTAATGTCTTCTTCTCACTATATTTTAGATCCCTTAATCCACCACATACCTAAACTTAACATCTACCCTACTAACTATTTATAAGCAGCAAATTGATTCCTAAAGTAAAGTGTGACCTGAAATTAGCATCAGTGACAAAATAGAGCATAGAGGGGAATCCGTGGAGGAGAAGACGGTTGGTTCTAGTCCTTGGAGTGCCTGGCCGGCCGCTCCGAAGTCTCCTTCACCTCCGCTGGCCCTCTGAGTCTCTAGAGGGCCTCCCAGAGCCAGCTCCTTGAAACCACCCTCCAGAGTGCCCTCATGTTCCTGCTCCTCCAGAGCGACCCCCAGGATTCCTAGATTTCTAATCTAGGATTTCTAGATTTCTAATCAGGAGACTCCTGAGTCCCCTGATCCGCCATGGCCTCCTGAGTCTCCTGATATGCCATGGCCTACTGAGTCTCCTGATATGCCATGGCCTACTGAGTCTCCTGATATGCCATGGCCTCCTGAGTCTCCTGATATGCCATGGCCTACTGAGTCTCCTGATACGCCTTGGCCTCCTGAGTCTCTTGATCCACCATGGTCTCCTGAGTCTCCTGATCCGCCATGGCCTCCTGAGTCTCCTGATCCGCCATGGCCTCCTGAGTCTCCTGATCCGCCTTGGCCTCCTGAGTCTCCTGATCCGCCATGGTCTCCTGAGTCTCCTGATCCGCCTTGGCCTCCTGAGTCTCCTGATCCGCCATGGCCTCCTGAGTCTCCTGATCCGCCATGGCCTCCTGAGTCTCCTGATCCGCCTTGGCCTCCTGAACTGCCTGCTCCGTCTTGGCTCCCGGAGCTCCCTAAACTGCAAGGAGAGCCTCCAGGATGTTTGCTCCCCTCCCCAATGTTATTGTTTCGGGGCGGGACATGTCTTCCGGCAGGGGATGCCATCTGTCACGTGTTGGTTTCTGTTTAGTTCCTGTCTGTCCTTATTTGGTCTATTTCCTGTTCACATTTAGTTAATTTTCTTTCATTAGTTTCTCCCTTTGTTGTATTAATCATCTCATTTGCTCCTTAGTCTGCCAAATTACAAAATAATGTTATTTTAAATGGTAATAGTGTGTTGCTGCTCATTAAAAAACCTTTATTTCCACTCTTTCATTGTGGGCAGTTCCTACAACCACTACCAAGTTACATAAATAACTTGTAATAAACTAAACTGAATCAATCAGACGGAAAGATAGACCATTTAAATGCCCCGTGTCATTGTTTAGAATGGAAATTTCTCATGATTTACAAGTAGTTGAAAACATTAGAGATATTGTTAGTAATCAGCTGGACAAAATATATAACACTAGCCTAGTGGTTTTTGGATATTTTACTGCAAATATCTTACAAATTGTACCTTTAATTAAAAACATATAGGTGTCATGGTGTGGTGTAGAATAACTTCACAAAGAAGATGAATGATGGTAAACAGTCTTTGATTAATCCACAAAGAGGTAATCCATGGAAGGCAGGCAGGATACACACACATACACAAAACAACGTACGTTACCACTGAACAAAGACTAACTGAAAAGACTAGGACTTAAGTAAACTGGCAAATGAAAATACTAAACAAGACCCACCTGAACATAATGACAATCAAACATGGGGGAAAACATAAGGCTATGGTACAATTTGATATTCAGCAGATCTACAGCCTGAAGGAAACACCAGTTTTTTAGTTCAAACACACCTTTGCATATGATACTTAATATATCAGTTAATAAGACTAAGTTTGATACTTGCAAGTCTCGCCTGTTTGATAAAGAGTCCTGATGCATTTTGGGGCTCCAGTTGGTCTCTGCTGAAGTGAATTGATGAGACCAGTTCGAATCAGAGGATCTTGATGAATGAATAGTCAAGTCCGAAACCTGGCACAAGCTTAGCATGGTATTTAAGACTCTTAGCTCAGCATCTTCTCCTGGAATTCCTGAATCTAAAAGAACCTCCTGATCTGGTGATCAGTGATCTATATAGGGTGACAATGTCACACTCTCAGGATTTGAGTGAGCCAATGAGGAATGGTACCTTTTGGAGGGAAGTTTTACAACTCTTTGTTCCTAGTCTGGTGTCTTGCATATGAAATTAGATTGAGGGGTTCAAGAGAAGAAGCTTTAAGATTCTTATAAAACTAATGTGTTGCATAGGCATCAACAAATAATATACACTCTCATTTAGATAATAAAAATACAATCTCATAGATACCAAACATCATATATATGAGGTTATATTAACTAGTGATCCATCATAAGCATGTATAAAACATATACAATACACAATATACAAGAACAGTAACAGCATACACAATGCCCTATAATATATGTGAATTAATTTAAAGAAATGTTTTTCTATGAATTAATTAGAGAATAGCCCCTTTTATGTGCATTATGTGTCTGTTTTTGAGACACTTGAGTTAAGAGTGGCTTAGCCACATTTTTGGGCGTCGTAAACCTAGTCTTATCAGACAGTGTGCCTTTGGTTGCTAGGGAACTAGAGGCCTGTCCTGTCACCTTTTTGAGGTCATAGTTGAGTGCAACCTCAGCTCACCCCTAGCGGTGATGCGGTGGGCGGGGCTTTCCTCCGCGCCATCGCTCCCTACTGACACTTCCACCATTGCATGCATAGCAGCATGCTCACACACCTTGGTCAGACGATCGAGCCTCTGGCTGTGGCTTGTTGATCGCAGTGGGCGCATGCTCTCCATCTGTGGTGGGCACAAACTGTGGCTCCATGTAGCAGGGTGGTGGTAGGCTATACTCTGGGTCGAACATAATGACAAACCAAAAGAAAAACTCTCAGAACTAACATAAATCGGGGAAAACACACAACCTACTTTCACTTTTTTTTTGTCCAGTGTTCTGTCCCAGTGTGGTAAATAAATGCATGAAGAAGATGAATGATGGTAAACAGTCTTTGATTAATCCACGCAGAGGTAATCCATGGAAGGCAGGCAGGATACACACATTCAAAAAAAAAAAAAAAACTACAAAAAAAAACAAACAAAAAACACATTAACACTGGACAAAGACTAACTGAACAGACTAGGACTCAAGTATACTGGCAAATGAAGATACTAAACAAGACACACCTGAACATAATGACAATCTAACGTGGAGAAACTAGGTCATGGGGCAATGAGGGAAGAAAACACAATAAAAGAGGTGTGATAACAGGGTTATGATTATAGTTTTATTTAGGGTTACTTCGTAATTATGAATAATTTACTTTTATTTGCATGTAAAATACATGTAAGATGGGTTACAAGGACACTGCAAGTTACCCCATTTTGTTTCTAAACTATATATATATTGTAACGATACAAACTTCATATTCATCGGGAAGAAGGAGGCAGGAACCGGCGGACAATCAACTGAAACTTTAATACTCAAAATAAACACAAAACAGCGCAACAGCCCCTCGCGGACGACTGTTGCGCACAAATAAAAAGCAAACACAAAATAAAGTCCAGGCCTGGTCCTCTCTCATCCGTCACTGTCGTCGCTCCAATTTTATATCCTTCCATGTCCTCCGTGGGACTCGAGACCGGTGGGTCGAACAGGTGTCGCTCATCTCCAATCACTCCACCGGCCTCGCTCCTTTTCCCACGTCTCTCTGCCCCGCCCCACTCATCACATATATATATATATATGGGTCCTGTTTAAACACTGCTTGTCAGATAAATCCTAACAATTTTTTCTCATAATTTTAGCATAATTTTCAAAAAAAATATTTATTTTCTTCAGGCATCTGTAAGCTTCGTTCACTCAAGCTTCAAGGTTTTGGTCAAGAATCCCAGTCTATCCACCAGTGGTTTGAGACAAAAAGTTGGCTCGTGAAAATTTCGTCACTTTCTTTGAAAAGCCTCTCTGAGAGGAAACTTGCGAGGAAGCTTGGCAAGACATTCACTCTTTTCCATCATTCAATTGGATATTGCTGTTTGTCTGTGGAAGATTTTAGCAGGTAGTTGTTTGATTCTGCTTCCACAGCATCCTTAAGGGTCTGAGAAGAATCACTCTCTGCTGCAGCTCCTCTCCGTTTAAACAAACTTCCCAAGCATTTCTTGGCTGTCAGTGTTTGCCTCAAGTAACTTCTTTCATCTCTGTTGCAGTATTCCAGTATGAGCATAAGAATGAATGAATTAAACCTTGATTTTAACCAAAAGCAATCAGCTTCACCTTTAATATTTACTGGCATTCCCTTGACTCAGAAATTCAGAGCTCAAAGAGATGCTGCTTTCAAAAACATCTGTCTGTGTTGTGATTTAGACTGTCTATATAATGACTCTAAAATATCACAAATTAAGGACAACCTGACAAATTTTCTTTATACAGCTGTATCTTTGGGAGAATAACTAAATACATGTGCAAAATAAGATATATGATTAATTATGATTTAGATCTTAATGATGCTGGAATTTTTCTTAATTACTTGTATTATATTTTAAAACTTAAATACACAAATGTGACCCTGGACCACAAAAACATTCATAAGGGTAAATGTTTTGAAATTGAGATTTATACATCATCCGAAAGTGGAACAACTAAGCTTTTCATTGGTGTATGGTTTGTTGGGATAGGACAATATTTGGCTGAGATACAACTATTGGAATATCTGGAATATGAGGGTGCAAAAAAAAAAAAAAAAAAAAAAAAAAATATATATATATATATATATATATATATATATATATATATATATATATATATATATATATATATATATTGAGAAAATCGCCCTTAAAGTTGTCAAAATGAAGTTCTTAGCAATGCATCTTACTAATCAAAAAAAAAAGTTTTGATATATTTACAGTAGGAAATTTACAAAAGATGATCATCTTTACATAATATCCTAATGATTTTTGGATTAAAAGAAAAATCTATATAGAGCCATACTATGTATATTTGACTATTGCTACAAATATATCCCAGCGACTTTAGACTGGTTTTGTGGTCCAGGGTCACAAATATATTTTAACCAATAATACTGTAGTAAAATAAAATTAAAATCTGTAAAACTGAGACTTGTTATAGCACTTGCGTATTATTGCTATCTTGTAGATTTTGATTGCTCCTATTGTCCTCATTTGTAAGTCGCTTTGAACAAAAGCACCTGCTAAATGACTAAATGTAAATTATAGAAAGTAGTGAGAGTGAACTTGCTCTCCCATCACCTCAAAATACAACAAACATGATGATAAAGTCAGCAATAAAAATATATTTTCAATATATTTCAATATATATACGTTAGATCGTATTGTGAGCCATTCATCTGTTCATATTTTTTTCATCTTTTGCTAATACATCACAATAAGGAAGAAAGATCTGTTGTTGCTTACATTGCATTTTGACTTTAACATTAAGAATATGATGAATGGACATGTTAGGCACACAAAAGCAAAGCGCAAACTGAATTATATAAAGAAAAAAAAATCCCTTGCAATGGGTTTATCAGAACAAACTAAATATTGGTTGTGATGATTCCAGTGACAGACAGGGAAAGAGCAGTGACACTTTTCCAATGTCGCAACATGTTTTTTCTATGGGTAAACGCAACTTTGCTTGGTCATTCATCTGCAAGTAACTGGATATAACAGTATTTCAGATTCCACTTGAAATTGCGAGTTTCTGATAATTACGATTTGTGGTGGCTTTTGTGTGCACTCATCTCATAATCATGATCATTGCACATGTCTTGAAGGCAGCAGTAAACCAAATCATCCAGCCCAGAATTTGGAAACGTTTTTACAAGCCTTCGTTATGCTTGTAAAATGTGTCCCTGCAATTATAAACCTGTTGAATTAAGTGCTGCAACCTCCACCGCTCTCAACCAGTCTGGCGCTGTGTAATCACTATTCATTTATTATTCCGTTTCCTCGGGCAGGCTTGTTTGATGCACATATCTGTGTACTGTATATATTCTATATCTGAAGAGATATAGAACATATATATACAACAACCTCCTTGACAGCAACCAATCTGGCTTCAGAAGTGGACATTCAACTGAGACTGCCTTGCTCTCAGTTGTTGAAGCTCTAAGACTGGCAAGAGCGGAATCTGTCCGCTGCTTTTGGCACAGTTAACCACCAGATCCTCCTGTCAACACTACAGGCAAAAGGCATCTCAGGAACCACACTCCAGTGGGTTGAGACTTATCTATCAGATAGGTCCTTCAAAGTATCTTGGAGAGGTGTGGTGTCCAAGTCACAATATCTAACTACTGGGGTGCCTCAGGGCTCAGTTCTTGGACCACTTCTCTTCTCTGTCTACATGGCATCATTAGGTTCTGTCATTCAGAAACATGGCTTTTCATACCACTGCTATGCTGATGACACTCAACACTACCTCGCATTCTATCCTGATGATCCGACGGTAGCTAGTCGCATCTCAGCTTGTCTAACAGACATTTCTTGCTGGATGATGGACCATCACCTTCAACTCAACCTTGCCAAGACAGAACTGCTTATGATTCCAGCAAACCCATCATTTCATCACAATTTCACAATCAAGTTAGGCACATCAACCATAACTTCTTCAAAAACAGATAGAAGCCTTGGAGTTATGATTGATGATCAGCTTTCTCAGACCACATTGCTAAAACTGTCCGATCCAGCAGATTTGCTTTATTCAACATCAAGAAGATCAAGCTCTTTCTTTCGGAACATGCTGCACAACTCCTTGTTCAAGCTCTTGTTCTGTCCAGGCTGGACTATTGCAATGCTCTCTTGGCAGGTCTTCCAGCCAGTTCTATCAAACCTTTACAATTAATCCAGAACGCGGCAGCAAGATTAATTTTTAATGAGCCAAAAAGAATACACGTCACACCTCTGTTTATCAATTTTCACTGGCTTCCTATAGCTGCTCGCATAAAATTCAAGGCATTGATGTTTGCCTACAAAACCACCACTGACTCTGCACACCTTTACCTAAATTTGTTACTTCAGATTTTTATATGCACTCTAGAAGCTTGCATTCTGCATTCATCGCTTGATTGTGCCATCCCAAAGAAGCACAAAGTCACTTTTACAGACTTAAATTAAATGTTCCCTCCTGGTGGAATGACCTCCCCAACTAAATCCGAGCAGCTGAGTCTTTAGCCATCTTCAAGAATCGGCTTAAAACCCATCTCTTCCATCTTTATTTGACTCTCTAACTTTAACACTCACTATTCTAATTCTATTCTTTAAAAAAAATCTAACTACCTTTCTAATATTTTTGTATTCTATTTTCTTTTCATTTAACCTTCTGATCAAGCTAAATATGTTGGCTGTTGGCATGAATTTTACTCGTGATAAGAAGCTCATATTCAAGTGTTTGTGCAAAAATTGTTAATGTGCATCAATGACAGGGAGGCGCCGTCTCATCACTTTAATTTTTTCATGATAATGAATGTATGATTTTTTAATTAACATAATATCGTGGTGTCTCACATAGGTACATTAAAAATATATCTACAGAAAGCTTTAAATGTTTTTTAAACGAAAACGAATTGTGATATCTACGAATGTTGCATTTTTCTCGTCGGAGAGAGCCAGCACTGTGAATATAACCAAAACAACAGTCCTTTATAAACCAGTTCAGCAAGTGAAAGCCTCATAAGACACTGTCCATATGAAAGAGCAATTCACACCTTTATCCCGACCCCCACAAGCCATGAATAACTAGCCAAAACCCAACCCCCTCCAGCTGAACAGAATTCGGTCTGTGTTTTGGCTCTGAGGAACGGTGTGTTACTGGGCTGAAACATGCCTGCACTCAGCAGCACTACTCTTTGTATTCATAATTTTATTATTTTCACAAGACCATAATGATAATAACAAATCATCAATTAATAATTAATCATTATTTTAAGAAAATCATTGTTATTTGTGATCGTGGATGTTTGCGGCAGGCTTTAAGACCAAGCGGAATCCTCTGTTCCCGACTAACAGCGAGTCCCGCGCGCTCAGTGATGCAGCTTCACTGTCTGCGGTTTGACTTTACTGAATCAGATTGAGGCCAATACAACTTATTGATCATGAGCCCAACATTTAGCAAGGCAGGAAAATTCTAACGGAAGGAAGACGTATATCATTGAGCTAATGCTGTTAAAGAGAGAGAGAGAGAGAGAGAAACTAGTCTAGGGCTATTCTTAAACTTGGAGCTCAGTGAAGTGAAGTACAAATCCAAACACCAGAAACATTATACATTTTATGAATAATGAAATGTTATGAAAATTATGCATTTTATTTATTCACATGCTGTATGGTTGAAATAATATTTTAGTTCACAACTTTAAGTTCCGTTGTTTAAAAAAATGCTTTATTGGCTAATGTTTCATAAACCTTCAGTTGGTATACTCTAAAATCCATGCCATTATTAATTTCACAGTATTTTTACCACCTAAATTACTAATCTTTAAAGTCACAATTCTATAATGGTCAAAATTACTCAGGCCAATGGTATTTTTAATTGTCATTATTTTATTATTATTATTTTTTTTTTTTTTTGAATAATTGTAGCTTACATAAATAGGTAAAGCAAAACAAATATTCGGATTGTCCCTTATTTTTTGTTTTCTTAAAGAATAAACATTAACATAAATATTTTTTACAAGAATAAACATGATAACATATTATTAATTAATAAAAATAATTTAAGCAATTAAAACCTTTTTTTAAACTTGAATTTAAATACTATTAAACTAACTTTAAATTCTCAAGGAGTTTATAAGTAAAAAAAAAAAAAAGTTCTAAATGAACTTGTGTTAACAATATAATTAGAACTAACAATATAATTCGATTTTATAAAATGAACAATTCCTGTATAAAATGGGACAGCAACCTCTATATCAGTGGTTCTCAACCTTTTTTTCCAGCGGGCCGCACTATGGTCTAAGTGCAAGTCTACGCATATAATTTACATATTACGTCAGCAATACAAACCAACCTGATTTATAATAGTATAACTATTATGATATATAATCTATTACATTCATTAAAATAAACAATTCTACTCCCCATAAATAAAACACTTGATGCTGTCGGGAGCTGACCAATTTTGTGAGATTCAGCTTGAAAGGAGTAACACAAAGAAGTTGTGATTGTAACTGTGTTATACTTTCCGCATGAGCAATCCGGACGCAGACACGGCCAGCGCGGACGCAGACTTCATCAATTTATACTTCTGAATGCGCAGGCTGATGATCCGCTCTGCAATTGCCCATAATTATTGCACATCTGACTGTCTTTATATTCTTTTACTGACAGATTGCACAGGTTCGAGTAGCAATGAGCTTCTTCACTCTGCCTGCACATGTGCAATTGTGCTTTTGAAGCCTACTGACCACGCGCACCTGTCCGCGCGGTCGTCTGCTCATGAGCCTCGGCACACACTCTCCAATGACGATTTTTACGTCACGCCTACCTAGCGGTCCATAGCGGACTCGCGGACGCAGAAAGTTTGACAGAGGTTTTAAGATGCAGGCTTGCATGACCTGACGCGCAACATTTCAGAAAATGTGCGGTCACAAATGTAGCCTATTTTGATCCAAATATGAAAAGCACTTTTGAATTTAATAATATGAGGTTCTCTCCAGAGATATTTTGCCACATTTCTTCAATTAAGGATTGTTACATAGTGTATGGTGTTTCTATTTATCTGAACTTCTTCAAGTGAGTTGCGGGGCAAAAAAAAAATACGAAAATCCAGCACTTCTCCTTCAATACTGATACTGCGACCAGAGCCATATAGAGAAAGAGTTGCGACAACTCCATTGACTCCAATGGAACGCTTTTTTTACAGCAATGGCGGCTCGTGGAGCCTCTCAATAGTTCCCGGAAGTAGCAGCAAACCGATGCCGCGCCGTAGAGATGCAGCAGAACAAACCGTTTGCGACGCACTTTTAAAAGGTAAGACGTTTAAATAATACGATTGTAAATTATTAGTACATCTTAATAGCAATAAACTGTAAGTTAAAACCATCTAGTAGATGTTAAATGAGTAGATTTAAGGGATGTTATCAGATAACTAACAGATTAGGCTAGGATTGTAGCTGAATAAAGTTAGTAACGAACACCCTATTAATTGTAAAATCTGTTCTCTTAATTCAGTTTCATCCATCGTGTTTGGAATTAGAGAAAAGGAGTCTAAACATTTTTTTTTTGCTGGGTGGGGAAAGTTAGCTAACGATACATAGCCTATTAGTTCAATATTAACGTTTGATCACGTGTGAAATGAGGTTATAAAAATTTGTTCCTTATTACACGTGTTAAATAATTAAATTCCTTAATAATAAAATGCACCCTATTGATATAAATTTAGAGTGAATTGAGTTTGCAAAAACATGGGTGGAGTGTTTTAGTCATTGTGATTCATTGACTATTACCTGTCTATATTATATAACACATCTATATTATAATACTACTGTATTATATACTTAAACTTGTTAGTGTATAATAGTAACATACTGTAACATTCTGTGGGTGCTGGTAGGTGGAGGATTAGTGGTGCCACTGGACTTCTTCTGTGATGGAGCATCAGTGAGGATGCAGGTCAGGAGTGTTGAGGGGACCATTTTTTTTAAGAGCTGCATTTTCATTCTTTATTTTTCTTTGTGCTGCCTTTGCATTGTTTGATTTTTTTTTTCTTGTCTCTTTAATTTTTTTAATAGACCCAGGTAACTGGCTGATGGTTCACGGGAATGCTGACTGGCTGCTGACTGACTGAGTAGTGTCAGCTGTCCCTGTGTCTCCTCTCTAGCCATGTCCTCTATTTCTTCACTGTCACTTTCCCTTCTTTAAGTGTCCTCATTCATTTTTTCCACAACCTTTGAAACTGATAGAGGCAGAATACATGGAATTGCTAATTTTAAATATTGAAAATATCACATCACTTCAGAATTAGAAATATTACTTCAACTAGTACGAGTTTGTACTTATTATATATGTATCACCTGAAATAATATAGCTGTAATCAGCAGCGATTTGCTGTATGTTTACAGGTCTAGGGGTGCATCGTGGAGCAGGGCCCTCCTCTTTTTGACCACAAAGGTTGTCGGAATAGCACCTGGTCTCAGCCTACTCTTTAATTTTTTGGTCATGACAAATTGGTTTTCCTCAAAATGTGCCTGCACAGGGACTTGAGTTTAGTTTCCACACACAACTTTTTTTCTTTTTTTTTTGTCTACCCACATATTAAATGCACAGTTATAGGTAACACTGATGACTCCCTGCAATGTCTCAGCTCCCTGGGTTTAAATAAATTTAAGTATAATTACCTAACAATTTTTTGTTGTTGTTGTAATTTTTATTTATATTTATATTGCTGCTGCTGACTTGATCCAACCATTATTTTCTCCTCTCCATGTCAGCGGGGAAGCCATACATTCGCACACCTTTCTCTGACCGAGTGGAGCATCCCCATGCAGCACAGCAAACCATGGTGGAGACTATGCAAGGACAACATGAAAGAAAGGACACATACAAAATGCTTGGAATGCTATTAAATTTATTAAAAATGTATTCATGAATTGCTGTAAATAGTTAATTGCATTTATTTCAATAAAAATACAAAGAGAAAGTCATCTCGTAATATATAATTACAATTTAAAATAACTGTTTTTTTATTTTAAAATGTAATATACTCATGTGATGCCAAGCTGAATTTTCAGCATCATTATTTTTGAATGGCAGTGTACATGTTTGTATACGAGTATGCCTGAATATATTGTGTATATGAATAAGTACATAATTATATTAATATATGTAATTGTAAGAATTGTAAACAATAAGCTTCATTTTACATTTACTTAAAATGCTTATTACTTGCAGTGCAAGCTGAAAATCAACTGTCACCAGCCTGCCTCTGTACTATCTGAAAGTCATCAATATGACATTAGTTAACATGAGATCAGTAAAAAAAAGAACAATATGTAACGTAAAAAGGCAACCGCAACCCGTGTTTATACAACTTAACGTTAGCCTGAAATAAGTTTTTAAAATAACGGTAACGTAGACTAACCATGTTCCGTACAAAACGATGTTCCGCACAGGTGACGTTTTAGCGCCGATTGCAGAATAAATAATTAAAGTTCGTACATAAACTATATATCTGTGTCATCCTTATGTTTCTCTCTTTCATCCCCAATCTAAACATGGACCCATCTGCTGTTTGTTTCAGTAAGATTCGAGTAAGTTTGCTCGTTGCGCCCACCGCGCTTGAAAATGGACGGTGGGGAAGATTTACTTCAAAACTTCAGCTTGGGAGGGAAGACAACTAGTGCAGCGAAAATATCGATTTCTATTCCACTTATGTTTCTCACAGTACTACAGCCTTTATTAAATGAATATTATGTTATCGCAAATTGTTAAATACATTACCTTTTGTTGAATAAACGCTTTGAAATGGGAATGTTTAATCATCGATTGCGGGCGATAACCACTTAGCGCCACCCTCACCTGAGACAGGCAGCAGAGACCTCTTACTTTATGAAGTTTTCACATTGGTTAACCTTTTTTTTTTATTAATCAGTGCAAATTACTTGCCCTTCTCGTCTTCTGCATCTTCAGAAAGATATGGAAATGATGTTCACTAACCTTTCACATGGTTCATGCTTAACTCACATGTCATAATTAATATCACGACACAATCATGCCTAACTCGCATGCGCCCTTTATTAAAGCAGCAATTAACTTGTATTTTAATCAAATAAAAAGGTAATAATCTTTGATATTCATTGGAATTATGTTTTCTTGCAGTTAAAATAAATAAACAGTTCACTTTTGATCAGTTACATGTCAATTTTCGCCGATAAAATCAAGTTATGAGAGCTGTACGGAACATCATTATAAGCCTGTACAGAACACCGTTAACCCCTATCATCTTCCGTACACTGGCGGAGGTGGTACTTTTCCCCAGTTTTCTCAAAAACTATTGGTCCTAAAGACATCAATCAAAGTGTAGATCGTATAATAGGTATTCCCCCGGAGAATGAGCACACAAGCATGCTTGTATGTCTTTCTACAACGGAGGAGTGGTCACTGCCAATGGAATTCTGCCGATTGCAGAATAAATAATTAAAGTTCGTACATAAACTATATATCTGTGTCATCCTTATTTTTCTCTCTTTCATCCCCAATCTAAACATGGACCCATCTGCTGTTTGTTTCAGTAAGATTCGAGTAAGTTTGCTCGTTGCGCCCACCGCGCTTGAAAATGGACGGTGGGGAAGATTTACTTCAAAACTTCAGCTTGGGAGGGAAGACAACTAGAGCAGCGAAAATATCGATTTCTATTCCACTTATGTTTCTCACAGTACTACAGCCTTTATTAAATGAATATTATGTTATCGCAAATTGTTAAATACATTACCTTTTGTTGAATAAACGCTTTGAAATGGGAATGTTTAATCATCGATTGCGGGCGATAACCACTTAGCGCCACCCTCACCTGAGACAGGCAGCAGAGACCTCTTACTTTATGAAGTTTTCAAGTTATGAGAGGTGGTACTTTTCCCCAGTTTTCTCAAAAACTATTGGTCCTAAAGACATCAATCAAAGTGTAGATCGTATAATAGGTATTCCCCCGGAGAATGAGCACACAAGCATGCTTGTATGTCTTTCTACAACGGAGGAGTGGTCACTGGCATGCGGTGAATAGCGAAAAGTGTACGGAACATGGTTAGTCTACGTTAAGTTAATTGAACACTAATCCTCAAAAATGATCTGATTTGATGTTTTAAAAACAACATTGCTATAACTACATATTCATGCTACATACATATGTCGGTGCGTTGTATAAATATATAAAATAAATGCATTTATTGACTCCTTATTACCAGAAATCGCAGTTTTGTCACTCTACTCTATCAGTTTGAATGGCCGCCAACGCACTTCCTGGAACTATCTGAAGTCTACATGAATCACGTGACAACCAAACATTTCGAACTTCCGTTGTCGCAACTCTCTGGCTCTGACTGCGACTATTCACAGTTTGTACATGTTCATTCGCTGGCATTTTTTGAATTTCTTTTTTTTCTCCCTTAAAAAACAAATGTGTCCATTCTGATGCGCAATTTTACCTTAAAGGCAATTTACCTAATGGCTGTTGATGACTATTTGAATTGAATTCTGCCAAAGTGCGCGCTTGTATGTGTTAAATGCTCATGTCTGAAAATAATATATGAAGAAAAGAAAAAACCACATAAAAACATTAGGATATAGCTTATATTTCATTAATAGATTTTTTTTTTAATTGATTTAAACTATAAAATTTTAAAAACTGAAAAAGTGTTTTTTTTTGTTGTTGTTTTTTTTTATTCAGCATGTGGTGCAGGCCGCATTTGAATTCGTGACGGGCCGCGGGTTGAGAACCACTGCTTTATATCAAACATTTTTAAATTGTCCACAGCTGAGCATCACGGGAGGCTGATCTGCGCCAGAGCGCGTGAAGTGAATGTAATGAACAAAGTCATTTTCTGGTGCAATGAAAAAAAAAAAAAAAAACATGGATAACCTAAATTAGTCCCAGGCTCTGTTCTGAAGTAAAATAATTATAATTACTGTTAACCAAGAGTAACACATTTTAACGGATTAATCGCCTATTTTCATTTGCTGAATGTTTGCACTCGTTAGCTTGTCATTAGCGTCTTCATTCGAACCTATCGCTGTATTCTTTTCTCCTCTCGCTCCAGTTTTTCACAAGTTCATCAAACAACCGCAGTAAGAAGTTTCATCAAGCACGGTGAGTAATGGCTTCTCCTATCATTGTTTCTTGCACCTCTTGCCACATGTACAGTTTATCTATCTCTGTCGCTGATGAGGGATTCACATGTGATAAATGCAGGGAAATAGTTAGGCTGACAGAGAAGATTTCAGAATTAGAGACACGCATCCAAACTTTAATTGAGGACAGTAAGAATTTTAGGGCTCTAGATATGGCTTTGGATGCGTCCAGCTCAGGGATTCCTGTACATTGTTCGGTTCCGGAAACAGAGCCCCAGCAGCAGGGCAACTGGGTGACGGTGAGGCAGCGTAGTCGTGGGTCAAAACACCGCTCTTCTGTTCCGATCAAAACATTAAACAGGTTCTCCCCACTCAGTGATGCACCCACTGAGAAACCTGATGAAAGTGCTCTAGTTATTGGTGATTCTATTGTTCGGAACGGGAATATAGAGACACCAGCCACCATAGTCAAATGTTTACCGGGAGCCAGAGCGCCTGACATCTTGGCAAATTTAAAAGTGCTGGCTAATGCTAAACGTAAATACAGTAAGATTGTTATTCATGCCGGCGCTAATGATGTTCGACTTCGCCAGTCGGAGATCACTAGAAATAACATTAAAGAGGTGTGTGAACTTGCAAGCACGATGTCAGACACTGTAATATGCTCTGGTCCCCTCCCTGCTTACCGTGGTGATGAGATGCATAGCAGATTGTCATCACTCAATGGCTGGATGTCTAAGTGGTGCCCACAGAATAACATAGGTTTCATAGACAATTGGACAAGCTTTTGGGGCAGACCTGACCTGCTTAAAAGAGATGGTCTTCATCCCTCCTGGGGTGGCGCCACTCTTCTCTCTAGAAATTTGGCAAATAGTCTTCGTGTTTATACTTGACTAACTGGGGCCCAGGTCAGGAAGCAGACAGACTGGCTAAACCGACCGTCTGCTGGCCGCCTCCCGTCACAGAGGTCAGTTAATTCTCAGCACATAGAGACTTTTTCACCTAGATATCACACTATAGAGACTGTGTCTGTTCCCCGAACTAGAAAAAACACAAAACGTCCAAACCAAGTTAAGATTAACAATTTAATTGAGGTTCAACAAATAAAAAACAGAAGCAATATGGATAAACAAATGATGAAGCTTGGCTTATTGAATATCAGATCCCTTTCTACGAAAACACTTTTTGTAAATAATATGATCACTGATCATAATATAGATGTACTCTGTTTGACAGAAACCTGGCTAAAACCTGATGATTACATTATTTTAAATGAGTCCAACCCCCAAGATTACTGTTATAAACATGAGCCGCGTCTAAAAGGCAAAGGTGGAGGTGTTGCTTCAATTTATAACAACGTTTTCAGGATCTCTCAGAGAGCAGGCTTCAAGTATAACTCGTTTGAAGTAATGGTGCTTCATATAACATTATCCAGAGAAACAAATGTTAATGATAAATCCTCTGTTATGTTTGTACTGGCTACTGTATACAGGCCACCAGGGCACCATACAGACTTTATTAAAGAGTTTGGTGATTTTACATCCGAGTTAGTTCTGGCTGCAGATAAAGTCTTAATAGTTGGTGATTTTAATATCCATGTTGATAATGAAAATGATGCATTGGGATCAGCACTTATAGACATTCTGAACTCTATTGGTGTTAGACAACACGTTTCAGGACCTACTCATTGTCGAAATCATACTCTAGATTTAATACTGTCACATGGAATTGATGTTGATGGTGTTGAAATTATTCAGCCAAGTGATGATATCTCAGATCATTATTTAGTTCTGTGCAAACTTCATATAGCCAAAATTGTAAATCCTAATTCTTGTTACAAGTATGGAAGAACCATCACATCTAACACAAAAGACTGCTTTTTAAGTTATCTTCCTGATGTATCCAAATTCCTTAGCATATCCAAAACCTCAGAACTTGATGATGAAACAGAAACTATGGACTCTCTCTTTTCTAGCACTTTAAATAAAGTTGCTCCTTTATGCTTAAGGAAGGTTAAGGAAAACAGTTTGACACCATGGTATAATGAGCATACTCGCACCCTAAAGTGTGCAGCCCGAAAAATGGAGCGCAGCTGGAGGAAAACAAAACTAGAGGTATTTCGTATTGCTTGGCGGGAAAGTAACATATCCTACAGAAAAGCATTAAAAACTGCTAGATCCGATTACTTTTCTTCTCTTTTAGAAGAAAACAAACATAACCCCAGGTATTTATTCAATACAGTGGCTAAATTAACGAAAAATAAAGCCTCAACAAGTGTTGACATTTCCCAACATCACAGCAGTAATGACTTTATGAACTACTTTACTTCTAAAATCGATACTATTAGAGATAAAATTGCAACCATTCAGCTGTCAGATACAGTATCATATCACACAGTGCACTATAGACCCCCTGAGGAACAGTTCCACTCATTCTCTACTATAGGAGAGGAAGAATTGTATAAACTTGTTAAATCATCTAAACCAACAACATATATGTTAGACCCTATACCATCTAAGCTCCTAAAAGAGGTGCTTCCAGAAGTCATAGATCCTCTTCTGACTATTATTAATTCCTCATTGTCATTAGGATATGTCCCCAAAACCTTCAAACTGGCTGTTATTAAGCCTCTCATCAAAAAACCACAGCTTGACCCCAAAGAACTAGTTAATTATAGACCAATCTCGAATCTCCCTTTTCTGTCCAAGATACTAGAAAAGGTGGTATCCTCACAATTATATTCCTTCTTAGAGAAAAATGGTATATGTGAGGATGTCCAGACCGTATCATAGTACTGAGACTGCTCTCCTTAGAGTTACAAATGATCTGCTCTTATCATCTGATCGTGGGTGTATCTCTCTATTAGGGTTCTATTCTAACCCTAACACTGACGACTCAGTGTTGTTTAATTATTGATTTTTCCCCCTTTTCTTTATTTTTTTCCCCATATGTTTAAGTAGAGTGTGCCATGAAATTGTTTTGTTTGTCAACACCCACAACAGACATCATATTGTGTGTATTTGATTGCTTGAGCTCAACAAACTACGAAAAATAACTCATATAATAGGCTACTCGAGAGGCGGCTTTATACGCGTGAACTTTGGATGTGACTGTGAGGGGCACATAATACAGCCTTCGGAGCGCGCGAGTACCATATGGCTTAAAATGCTTAAAAATGTGTGCAAATTATACATTTTTGTGACAATGCAACAATGACCCGATTAGTCAAGTGACTGTTCTGTCAGCTGTCCCGAGATACGAGTGAAGTCTTGTGTCGGCGTGTGCTGCAGGTCACTGTGCAGACGAGATGCGCTGATGAGAAGCGCGCGAGAGAGTTCATGGATTCGAAGACTGGTTTCGAATGAATTATTTAATCTTAAATTTTGCGTGGATTAATTTTATTATTCAAACCTACAAGCTATGTTGAATAAATGCAGGAATTTTCCTCATTATAAACTTGAAAGCTGCGAGAATTATTAAAACCATGCGACATAGCTACACAGTCCCCCACCGAAATTTAGGACTCTATTAAACAGAGATTTGTAAAATAAAATTCCACAACTTTTTCAAAACGTTTTTAGGCCTGGAAATTGTTGTCTTAAAATTGCAAGGCATTTTATTCATGAACATACAGACCCTAAAAGCAACTGATGCATGCAGTCAATCACTTAAACTTTTCTGACCAATGCTGACCAATGTGATTACGCGAGTGCTCCGTCACCTCTCCCTCCTGTAATCACATGCATCCGGCATCCGTTACCCCGCTTTGTTCCGGGACCTCGCAATTTA
Source organism: Carassius carassius (assembly GCF_963082965.1). NCBI lineage: Eukaryota > Metazoa > Chordata > Actinopteri > Cypriniformes > Cyprinidae > Carassius > Carassius carassius. Next base: position 28,689,408 of record NC_081762.1, read on the forward strand.
CAAATTAAGCACTGCAGCGTCCCCATTTCATGTTTGTTAGCCCCGGACATTTTACAAATCCAGACCAAACGATGTTCTACGGCCATGTCCGGAATAAAGAGTAGCCTATCCATGTCACACAGTAAGATTTAGGATTTTGACCATATACCTCGCAGTCACAGACCGTATCAACGTCAGTGAGCTATACTAATTGTATTTCGCCACACAATAGGCATTACTGTGGCCTCAAACCTTCGCCTTGGCTTACTCTTATTTACATTTATTTGTATATTTATTTATGTATTTATTTATTTTTAAAATTGGCAGCTTCGGCATTCCATATGAAAATGGGGGGACTGTGTATAAAAATGGTTGTAATTCCTAAGCATATATTTTTTGTTCAACCCCTTGCATAAAAGCTTAAAGTGTCCCTATTATGGGTAATGAAAGGTTCATGTTTTGGTTTTAGGAGTCCCCAACAACAGGTTCACATGCATGCAAGTTCAAAAAAAACTTTAATTTTCTTATAACATGTATTTATTTTTACCTTACTTGCTCAATGACTCCCAAACAATTTGCTCAACTATTATTTTTTACAAACCCTTCCTTTGCGTAACGCCAATCTGGGAGTAATTTTTAATTATAAAAATTATGCAAAATTCACTTTCACATGTTGCTTGGGCATAAATGTGTGTTGGCAGTGTGTGTACACAACCACCCTATAATTATAAAAATCCATGAGTAAAAAGCAGTGTCTCCCAACTACCTGCTTTCAGCATTGCTGCTAATGCTAAGAGTTGAGCCATTGCTGCACTGACGAGAATGTCTCCCAAGTGAATTAGGTGTTCTGTAGTTGGATGTATGAATCCACATAGCTCTCCCCATTTACTACTGAAATCTGAGCCACTGAAAATGAGGTGGATTAATTGTCTTTTTGAAGAAGATGCTCCCTCAACTCTACCAAAATTCATTTGTCTGTGCGAATCATTTACACCGGACTGCTTTGTGATTGAGGGTCAGTGTAAAGCAGTTTTTGCACAAAAATTTCTCCTGAAGGATGGAGCAGTGCCAACTGTTGATGATCCAGCTACATCTCCAGAAGAAGTAAGTATCATGCATTAGTCTTCCAAATTGCCTTTCTGATAGACCTTCTTGGCACTCTGTAAGGCTAATATTGCTAAAGATACCATTGTCTACCAAATGTTTCTGTGGCTCAAGTGATAGAGCATTGCATTAGCAGGGCAAAGTTGTGGGTTCGGTTCCAAGGAACACAGGTTAGGTAAAAACTGTTAGCCTGAATGCACTGTAAGTTGTGTCGGCTAAATGTATTTATTTACATTTATTTGTCTGTCTGTTTTAACAGATGCTGCCTTCACACTCTACCAGAATGATCGGGAAAGTGGGAGTTAAAATAGCATATGAAAGCAATGTTAAGTTAACTGCTGGAATTAGTCAAGGTCGTTATCACAAGTGGGCTTATAAAGTTTGTAATAGCATGCGATGTCACCTTGAGTTATTTTTTTATCACGCTGTCCTCCTGTCTGTGTAATTCATAAAGTGCATTTTTTATGCACAGTATAATCAGATTACTGACTTTTAAACTGAGTGTGTTTTCTGTAAAGCCACGTACTAATATTCAATTCAAGTTTATTTTTATAGCGCTTTTTACAATAAAAATCATTGCAAAGCAACTTTACAGAAGATAAATATTTTCACTAAATATTTAGTAGTAGCTTATCAGTGTTGACTCTGTTTATGTGCATTTGACAAAAAATTTCAGAAAAATTTATACAAGAAGTAATCAACCAGACGATGGACACTAACATCAATTATTATACGATGCAATCACACTTGTAGCAATATTTGTTAGTTCTGTATGTTGTTTCAGGGTTAGCATCATCTGAGGTTCTCTGAGTGGTTTGCATCATCTCTTCTCAGGTGTTCTGGATCCAGACTGGAGCTCGTGTAAATCCTAGTTACCACGGGATGTAAATGTAAATTTGTGAAACAAATAGAGACATAATTGTTGTAGCTGAGTTCAGGAGCCTGATGGCCTGGGGGAAGAAACTCCTCCTGAGTCTCTCGGTTTTTGCCATCAGGCTACGGAAACGCTTACCAGATGGCAGCAAAGTGAAAAGATGGAGGTGACCAAAAGGTGGATAGAGTCCTTGATGATTTTAACAGCTCTGGTTTTGCAGCGTTTGAGGTAGATGTCCTGCAGAGAGGGAAAAGCAGACCCGGAGATGTGCTCAGCTAAGCACACAACTCTCTGCAGGGCTTTGCTGTCTTGACTGGAGCTGTTCCCATACCACACTGAGATACACTGAGTCAATACACTTTCTATAGTACCTGAATAGAAAGTTTTCAGGATTACTGGTGAGACCCTGAATTTCCTCAGCTGTCGCAGATGGTACAGTCTTTGCCTGGCTTTATTAACCTGTGTTTGAATGTGTGTAGTCCAAGTCAAGGTACTTGAAGCTGCTCACCCTCTCCACAGGGGTCCCGCTGATCAGTAGTGGTAGGTTATTCCAGAGTTTAGGCGCTAAATAGGAAAAGGATTTGCCACCCACAGTTCATTTTGATATTCTAGGTATTATCAAATTGCCTGAGTTTTGAGAAAGCAGTGGGCATGGACGATTATAAAGTAACAAGAGCTCGTTCAAATACTGAGGTGCTAAACCATTCAGGTCTTTATAAGTAATAAGCAAGATTTTAAAATCTATACGTTTTATAGGGAGCCAGTGCAGTGTTTACAGGACTGGGCTAATATGGTTATACTTCCTGGTTCTAGTAAGAACTCTAGCTGCTGCATTTTGGACTAACTGGAGTTTGTTTACCAAGCGTGCAGAACAACCAACCAATAAAGCATTACAATAATCTAACCTTGAGGTCATAAACACATTGTTACAAATAGGTGTAGTGCTAAACGAAAGACAAAGTGCTAGATGAGGATCGGGATGAAAAGATGAGTTTACTGACGATAGAAGGATAAAACAGACAATATACTACACTTATAATACAATCTCAGGTTAACATACAAGTCACAGCATTAAAATAGACACATTTAATCACGGACGAGGAGGAACTGAACAGAACGGGTATTTAAACACAGAAGGTAATGAGGGAACTGGAGACAGGTGGGGAATAATCAATTAACTAAAACAAGGAGGAAGGTGACCAAATAAGGGAACAGAAAGTTCATAAATGTAACAGTTCGCCCCCTCCCGGAAAGGTGCATCCTCGCACCGCAAGAGGAATACCAGCGGAGGGAGGGTGGCGGTTCTGGAGGCGGGCGAGGAGCAGGCAAGGAGCAGGTGAAGAGGGAGCATGGAGGTAGGGACCAGGGCGGAGTGGATGGAGGGAGGAGCCAGGGAGGAGCCCGGAGCAGGAGGAGCCAGATGGTCCTCCAGAGACCAGCCAGGATGTAAATCCCTGGTGGAGTCGACGGCGGGAGGAGCCATGGTGGAGAATGGGCAGACGACACCAGGGGGCCGACAGGCGGAGACTGCACCGGTGGGTGAGAAGCCCAAGATGGAGCAGCACAGCCGCAGAGCCAGGGTGACGTCGAGGATCCGGAGGGCCTAGGTGGAGCAGAAGGCTCAGGCGACCAAGGCGGAGGCGTGGTCCTGGAAGACCGCTGTGGAGCCGGAGTGACTGAGGATGACGGTGGAACCAGAGGGAAGGAGGAGCCTGACAGAGCCGGAGGGATGGAGTGACGAGGTGAAACCAGAGGAATGGAGTCCCGAGGCGGCGGATTGTCGAAGACTGACCAAGGTGGAGCCGGAGGGACGAGGGAGCCCGGTGGAGCAGGTGGGATACCAGGCCACGGTGGAGACGAGGGAGCTAAGAGCCAAGGCAGAGCGGCTGGGTCGAAGGACCGAGGAGGACTCTAGGGCTCGTAGGCTGGAGGCGGAGACAGGGCCTTAACACACCAAGGCGGAGCTGGAGACTGGCAGTCCAGCGGCGAACCATCGCGCCCCGATGGCACGGACTGAGGGTGAGCTGTGGGACTGACTGGCACCAACAGAGATGACGTCGAGGAACTGGCTGGTCTAGGAGGAAGAGAGAGAGAAAGGATGGGAGGAAACACAGGAGGATCAGGGCTGGACGGAACCAGCGGAAGTGGAGCAGATGGACTGGCAGGTCTAGGAGGAGGTGGGAGAGGGAGGCTGGGAGGGAACACAGGAGACACTGAAAATTCAAGGCTGGGCGGAACCAGCGGAGACACAGGAAATTCAAGGCTGGGCGGAACCAGCGGAGACACAGGAAATTCAGAGCTGGGCGGCACCAGCGGAGAAACAGAAAATTCTGAGCTGGGCGGAACCAGCGGAGACACAGGAAATTCAGAGCTGGGCGGAACCAGCGGAGACACAGAAAATTCAAAGCTGGCAGAACCAGCAGGGAAACAGAAAATTCAGAGCTGGGCGGGACCAGCGGAGAAACAGAAAATTCAGGGCTGGGCGGAACCAGCGGAGATGGAGCAGAGGAACTGACTGGAGGAGGTAGGAGTGGGAGACTGAGAGGGTATACAAGGGGATCAGGGCTGGATGGAACCAGCGGAAACACAGGGGATTCAGGAATTACCTCCATAGACCAGTCCATAAGATCCATAAGTTGCTCCATATTCTTTCCCCAGACCGAATACAGCTCACCCTCAGTCGCGGAAGTGTGGGTAGGGCTTTCCTCCACCCCCTCGATCTCCACTAAGACTCCCACGACGCACGGTGTTGCCGGCTCACACACCTGGTCAGTCGTGCTCTCGAGGTCCTGCATTGGCTCGGGCTCTGCGGCGGGCTCTGGCTACGTGCAGCTTGATGGTGGCTGGCTGGTCTCTGGGTCGGGAGTGGGGCTGGAGATATCCTCTTCGGCTGTGCTGATGGTAAATGAAGATCCATTTTTCTCCAGCACCCACTCCACAAAAGCGGTGAAATCCTCTCGGGGACCTTTCGCTGGTAGGCGTGCCTTACCCACTTCCCCGACCGCTCACTCTCAAACTTCTTCTACACCGGCCTGAGCGAGCGGTCGGGGAAGTGGGTAAGGCACGCCAAATCTAAAAAGTCCCTGGTATGGTCCTCCTGCGAACGGTCCAGTTGCTCCAGGCATAGGAGACGGACTGCTGGGATGGCCATTCCGGGAGAGGGAGGAAAACAAAAATAAAAACCCAAAAAGAAAGAAAAACGCCACTAAATAAACTATACTGTTTTGGTTCCGTGATTCTGTTACAAATAGGTGTAGTGCTAAACGAAAGACAAAGTGCTAGAGGAGGATCGGGATGAAAAGATGAGTTTACTGACGATAGAAGGATAAAACAGACAATATACTACACTTATAATACAATCTCAGGTTAACATACAAATCACAGCATTAACATAGACACATTTAATCACGGACGAGGAGGAACTGAACAGAACGGGTATTTGAACACACAGAAGGTAATGAAGGAACTGGAGACAGGTGTGGAATTATCAATTAACCAAAACAAGGAGGAAGGTGACCAAATAAGGGAACAGAAAGTTCATAAATGTAACACACATGGATTAACATTTCTGCATTTGACATTGAGAGCATAGGCCGTAATTTAGAATTCTGTATGATTTATTAATAAGGTGTACTGAATTTAGTCATCCAATGTTTTACATTAAGCATTTTAGTATGTCCCAAAACTGTACCTACTGTGCTATTTCGTCCAAGTTCAAAATAAAACTCTATGAACCGCTTCATTGTGATTTTATGGAACTGTATGAACCACTACAAGCTGTAAAGTAAACAGGAAGTGTATGTCCAAGCTCAGCTGGTTTTGCAAGAGAACGCAAATATCTTTGCCAGAGAACGCAAATGTTTTGCGAGATAACGCAAATGGTTTGCGAGGGAACGCAAATACTTTTGCGACAGAATGCAAAAGTTTTGCGGGGGAGCGCAAATATCTTTGTGAGAGAACACAAAAGTTTTGTGAGGGAACGCAAAGTTTCTTGAGGGAACGCAAAAGTTTCAAATTGCACACCTAGGTTCCTAACTGATGACAAAGAATTAGACAGGTGGTCTATACACAGTAGCCAGAGCAAGAGATAGAATAGATTTCTTTTGCATATCTGACAGTGTAACATGAAGCAGAAGTATTTTGAATGAGTTAAACCTGTCGACTGACTTTTAAACTGAGTACGTTTTCTGTAACGATAACAGGCTTGTACTCATAGTGAAGTGTTTATTTGCAAAGGTTAGCATCTGTATTGCCGGAACTCTTGAAGCTCCACCGTCTTCCCCCGCAGCACCAGCATTTGCATTTAAAGGGGAAGACACGGAAATTATGTGTTTTTGCTCATAGCCTAAAAGTGGCAATTTTAACAAGCTATAAAAGAATATCTATAACGTATTTTGAGTTAAAACTTCACATACACACTCTGGGGACATCAAACACTTATTTTACATCTTGTGAAAAGGGGCATAATAGGTCCAATTTAAAAAAAGACTTGTTTCAATGATTAAGAGTCTACTCTTTCTACTGAGGAACAATAACTTTATACACGGTGCACTTTCAGATTGAAAATTTTGCAGGATGTTTTCATTCATTTAGAGCTGTGTTACATGGATGAAAGATAATTTTCCAAAGTTCATAATAGGGGCAATTTAATTCTGTTATGGTGGCATACAGAGTGTGCCAAAATTATGAAAATTGTGCCAGTGTCCAAATATATATGAACCTAACTGTATTTATGTGTGTGTGTGTGTGTGTGTGTGTGTGTGTTTAGAATTATTTTCTGCTCACCAAGCCTGCATTTATTTAATTTGAAAAAGCAGTAATATTGTGTAATATTTTTACTATGTAGCATCTGGACCAATCAGACACACCATTTTTCATTTGATTTCAAATCAATTATTCATTAGATTAACAAATGATCACAGACCCCTCTAAACATATTAGGTCCCAGGATGTCTGCAAATGACTCCAGGCCCCCGGTTACCATGGCAACCATGACACCTCAGCAAGATAAGATTGTTCTAAACTCAGTTCTTAACTCCACACACACACAAACTCAAACCAACTGCATCCATGCCTAAAACTTCCACCTTTTCCTTCTGTCCCCTAACTGAGGCAGAAGTATCCCAGGGTATATAAAGGAATCATGGAGATAAATGTAATACGTTTTAAGACCTTTTTAAAAACACTTTCCATACATTTTAAGACCTCATCGCCACTCCAAGTTTTAACCGGTTAAATCGGTGACATTTTAGCTTACATTTACTATATATATCGATCACAAGATAGCATTACTAAACAGACTTACTTTGTGATGACTCCTTATCAATACAACATAATTCAGAGAGGGAGAACAAAGCACAAGATAATTAATTGAGTGAGTCAGCCAAGTATGGTGACCCATACTCAGAATTTGTGCTCTGCATTTAACCCATCCAAAGTGCACACACACAGAGCAGTGAGCACACACACACACACACTGTGAACACACACCCATGCAGTGGGCAGTCATTTATGCTGCGGCGCCTGGGGAGCAGTTGGGGGTACGATGCCTTGCTCAGGGGCACCTAAGTCGTGGTATTGCCAGCCCGAGATTCTAACCCACAACCCTAGGGTTAGAAGTCAAACTCTCTAAACACTAGGCCATGACTCCCCATCACTACATAAGACTTTGCTACAAATTATCCAGCAGCGATCTATCGTCTCTCTTCAGAGCTGTCTGCACAAGCTTCAACTACCACTCTCTACATTCACGGAAGAATTAGTCATTGCATTAACCACCGTCTATGTCTACTATGTTGTGGTGAGCCAGGCCACATGAGATTGTCATGCCTCTCTCCTTCTCGCCGAGATCCCGCAACTCGGGTAAGTGTATCCATTCTAGCTCTCCATGTTGATAACTGCATTCCTGTTCCTGATACTGAAAGCAGTATCACGCTAATAGAATGTCTTTCTCCTTTGGCAGTTAAGGCAGTCGGCGGGCACCCCCTGGGCACAGGAAAGATAACTCACATGACAATGAAACTTAGTATGACAACCGGAATTCTTTATCAGGAGACCATTCAATTGTACATTATTTCAAGTTTTCATGCACCCATCATTCTAGAATTGGCATGGCTCCGCAAGCATAACCCAACCATCTCTTGGCAGGATTCTCAGATAACCCACTGGAATGAGAACTGTTTTCCCCATTGTATTCCCAGCATCACTCCACCTCATCTTCTAATGGTTAGCGATACAGAGACTGACTACCCGGGGTTACCCAGTGTTTATCATGATCTAAGTGAAGCATTCAGCAAAATCTAGGCCTCACAAAAGCCTCCTCAAAGAGTCTCAGACTTATTGACATTCTGCCCAACTCTAGTCTTCAGAGGGGCCGCATAGTTCCCTCATCACAACCTGAATCCGTAGCCATGGACAACTACATTCAGGAGAAACTGGCTAAAGGCTTCATCCAACCCTCGACCTCCCCAGCATCAGCAGGGTTTTTCTACATGAAGAAGAAGGAGGGTGGTCTCCATCCTTGTATCAATTACTGGGGCCCCAATTAAATGACTGTTAAATTTTGTTACCCACTACCCTTAGTACCCTCTGCACTGGAACAATTGAAAATTGTGGATTTTCAAGATGGATTTATGCAATGCTTATAATCTCATTCAGATTTTGGCAGGTGATGAAAGCTGCCTTCTCCACGACCACTGGTCACTATGAATATCAGGTTATGCCCTTCAGCCTAGTCAACAGTCCATCTATCTTCCACTCATTCAGCAATAATGTCTTCAGGGACATGCTCAAATACATTGACGATATTCTGGTCTATTCCGAATGCCTTGAGGAGCATATCCAACATGTCAGGGCGGTTCTCAAATGCCTAATCCAGCACCAACATTATGCCAAAGCAGAGAAGTGCGAGTTTCATCTGACCTCCCTCTCTCTCCTTATTCATGCAAACTCAACCCAGTGGAGAGAAATAATGATGTTGGTGATTTTTTATTTTATTTATTAGTTTATTTATCAAGGACAATGCAGCACACATTGTTACATACATAATTATCATAGACAAAGCCATAACAAAATGTGTAAATGTGTTGCATAAAAGGTTTCTAGCCAATAGGCTAATTTGCAACCCCAGTCCCTGGTCAGGCCTTTCTAAAAACATATACCAAATATATAATTAGTAAAATTACATAGTGTAAACTACACAAGCATGCAACAAATACCTTATAAACAGTAACATTAACATTTTACACAATCCCGACCACATTACACAACACAACACAACACAACACATCACATCCAGCACAGACAATACATTGCAACAAAAATGAGTCAATGTCCACATATTTGATTTTCTTTCAGCCAGTGTTTCACCTTTCTATTAAATGTTTTCAGGTTGGTTTCTGTTTTTATTTCCGTTGGTAAATCATTCCAAAAATGGGTCCCTATCACTGAAAAACTTAAGGTGGCCAAAAGTGGTTTTGCGCCCCTCTGCTATGCAGTTGCCACCCGCTGCTCTCCTAGTGACAACTCTCCTTGTGTTTATTTTTGTCACAAAAGGACAGAGTACGGCTGGAGCTTGAATATTTATACATTTAAAAATCAGCTTAAGAAAAGAGAACTTAATAAAACTGTCAAAATTTAAAAGCTTGTATTTCTGTACAATCAAACAGTGTTGCCACATAATTGGTTTCTGATCCATTATTTTCAGTGCTTGTTTGTATAATGACATGATGGGTTTGACTGTTGTCTGGGAGGCTTGGCCCCATACAGTAACACAATAAGATAAATGAAAAAAGTATCATAGCATGAAAAAACAGCAAGGCTGCTTTGACAGGTATATGATGCCTAATCATTCTAAAACAGTTTAGGTTTGTCCGAACAGTCTTACAGAGTTTGTTAATGTGTGTATTGAATTTGAGTTGGGGATCCAGAATAATACCTAAAAATTTTAATTCCTCAACTTCCTCTATGGCTTCTTGATCTATTTTAATAGTACATTTAGTTTTTCCTCTAATTGAGAAGCACATAGATACCGTCTTTTTGACGTTAAGTGTCAGATGATTTTCTTTAAGCCACTGGGATATACCCTCCATAAATTCTGGGATATCAACCACCCCTGTTTCCATGGTCAGGAGAACCGTCTAACGTTCCTACAGTTAATGACTGGATTCAGAGAAGTGAGGAGACTTGGAATCAGGCTAATCCTCATTTACAGCACACTGTAAGACGTCAACAGATTAAGGCTGACCGGAATCGCCATCCCAGCCCATCCCCAGCCTCTTCATAAAAGTTAAGAGTCAACCACTTCTACCTAAAATGGCTCATTCTAACATGCCCCCACATGTCTAAGTCATGATGTGGGAAGATTTGCACAACACTGCCCAAATGTTCACGCAAAGAAAGAAGCTGTAACTTTTATTCTCTCTGTTGCTGCCGTTGCCACATTGTGGAGGAGACGCAATGTTTTGTTGTGAAAGCAAAAATACTTTGTTTGGCCTTCCAAAAGTGGACACAGCTAAAAATCAGTGGTTAAGTTGGATTTACAACACTGTTACAGAACAGTTCAGCCGAAATATTCAGATTTGTGAATCAGAGCACACTTCACTTTTCAGACCAATGAGCTTTGTAAAAACGAAGTGTTTCAGGCATAGAGGAGAAACAATAATGTACAGTATGTGGAAAATAATGTGTGTTTTGAACCTTAAACCACATAAATACATTTCATTACACCAAATACACAAAATAATGTTCTTTTTAGCAACGTCATATGACCCATTTAAGACTTTTTAATACTTTTTTAAGGGTCTTCATTTTCTTTGAATTTATTTTTCAATTTTTAATACTTTTTAAGACCCCGCGGACACCCTGTATCCAAACTTCTCCTCTCGAGCCATCCTACAACATGCCCATTAGACCCAATCGCCTCACACCTTCTCCAAGCAATCTTCTCTACACATTTACCACCACTCACACACATTATCAACATCTCTCCTCACAGGCACTTTCCCCACTGCATTCAAGAAGGCTCGGGTAACCCCACTGCTCAAAAAACCTAGATTAAACACTATACTTACAGATAGCTACAGATCTGTCTCTCTCCTTCCTTTCATAGCAAAAATACTATAACAAGTTTTTAAAAAGGTATAATTGTTTCTTTCACAGAACAAGAAACTGGACAAAACCAGTCGGGTTTCCTTTATATTAATTTAATTACTTAAATAGGCTATAGCCTACAGGATAATATGCGTTATGACCGCATAAATAAGGCTTGCGACAAAGAACTGGTAAAGTAATGATTATGCATGTGTCTAAATTAGCAAGGAGACATTTAATTGTTTAATAATAAACTAGTGTTTTCTGTGTCACTGCTAAGATGAAGTTGACGATGCGGACTCGCCTTGAACACCAGAGAGAAATACACATATCATAAGGATTACGTAATCAGATAGTATTTATTTTGGTTTTAATATTTTCATTTAAAAGAAGACATTTCAAGCTTTTTGTAATAAATTGCCTATATTTTAAAACCACCGACTAAAAGATTTGTTACGACTGGGAACACAGGAACACAGAAGACGAGAGATCCAATAGCAGTGAGAGTTTTAATGGGTAATCCAAAATCAGAATCCAACAAGCAGGGGGTCAAAACCAAAAATCAATCCAAAACAAACTAACAAACAGGGATAGGAACAGGAACAGGAACTTGAAACTAGGAACGTGAGGAAACTGTGGTGATGGAAAGTAAGGACTCCATCAAAACAAACAGAAACAGACTGGTTAATATAGGCAGGGTAATGACTATCAAGTGAAGACACCTGAGTGCAATTAACATGAGTGCAATTACTGTGATGAAGGGACAAGGCCTTGTGGGAATTGTAGTGGCTGCGGTGAGGTGCCTATGGGGAAGTGAGACCACTAGTGGAGACCCAGGGAAACAGAGACCAGACACCTTGACATTACCCCCTCCTCCACGGAGCAGCTACCAGATGCTCCACCCGAAAAGACCAAGGAACACAGAGACCAGGAGGGAGGTGGACCGGCGGAGGAACAGGGAGAGGGACGGAGGGCCAGGTAATATAGGGAAACAGAGACAAGAAGTGCAAAAAACAAAAACAAGGAGACCAGGAGGGAGGTGGACCGGCGGAGGACCAAGGGGAGGGACGGAGGGCCAGGTAATAGAGGGTAACAGAGAAAGGAAGTGCCAAAAAACAAAAACAACAACAACAACGAGACCAGGAGGGAGGTGGACTAGCGGAGGACCAGGGGGAGGGACAGAGGGCCAGGTCCATAGAGGGAAACAGAGAGAAAAACAAAAAACTAAAACAAAACAACAACAAAACACAAGTCCAGGAGAGAACGCAAAGTTCAGTGGCCCAGGGCCGGACCGAAACAGGGCAGGAATCCAGGGTGGAGCAAGGTGGAATTGGAGCCATGCGGTCGAGACAGAAGCCCACCAGGGCGGCGCAGAAGACCACCACATCCGTGCAGTCGAGACATAAGCCCACCAGGGCAGCACAGAAGACCACCACAGCCGTGCGGTCGAGACAGAAGCCCACCAGGGCGGCGCAGAAGACCACCACATCCGTGCGGTCGAGACAGAAGCCCACCAGGGCGGCGCAGAAGACCACCACATCCATGCGGTCGAGACAGAAGCCCACCCGGGCGGCGCAGAAGACCACCACAGTGGGATCCATGACACAGGAGAGCAAGTCTGGTTAGACAAGTCTGAAACAGAGTTAAGGGTGGCCTCCGTGGCCACGACAGGATCAGTCGGGCGCTCAGAGAGTTCGGCTGAGACGTGACGAGGCTCTGGAAGTTCCGCAGAGATGAGGAGAAGCTCTGGTAGTTCAGCCGAGATGTGGAGAGGCTCTGGTAGTTCAGCAGAGACGTGGAGAGGCTCTGGTAGCTCAGCAGAGACGTGGAGAGGCTCTGGTAGTTCAGCAGAGACGTGGAGAGGCTCTGGTAGTTCAGCAGAGACGTGGAGAGGCTCTGGTAGTTCAGCAGAGACGTGGAAAGGCTCTGGTAGATCAGCAGAGGCGTGGAGAGGCTCTGGTAGTTCAGCAGAGATGTGGAGAGGCTCTGGTAGTTCAGCAGAGACGTGGAGAGGCTCTGGTAGTTCGGCAGAGACGTGGAGAGACTCTGGTAGTTCGGCAGAGACGTGGAGAGACTCTGGTAGTTCCATGGTGTTTAGACTGGATTCAGGAAGATCAATGGTGACTTGATTCTGCTCATGAAGATCATTGGTGACTTGACTCTGCTCATGAAGATCAATGGTGACTTGCATTTGCTCATGAAGATCAATGGTGAATTGCCTTTGCCCATGAAGATAGTCTGTGACTTGACTTTGCCCATGAAGAACACTGGTGACTTGACTTTGCCAATGAAAAACACTGGTGACTTGACTTTGCCCATGAAGATCATTGGTGACTTGCCTTTGCACATGAAGATCATTGGTGACTTGCCTTTGCACATGGAGATAAATGGTGACTTGACCTTGCCCATGAAGAACACTGGTGACTTGACTTTGCCCATGAAGAACACTGGTGACTTGACTTTGCCCATGAAGAACACTGGTGACTTGACTTTGCACATGAAGATCATTGGTGACTTGCCTTTGCACATGAAGATCAATGGCGACTTGACCTTGCCCATGAAGAACACTGGTGACTTGACTTTGCCCATGAAGAACACTGGTGACTTGACTTTGCCCATGAAGAACACTGGTGACTTGACTTTGCACATGAAGATCATTGGTGACTTGCCTTTGCACATGAAGATCAATGGCGACTTGATCTTGCCTATGAAGAACACTGGTGACTTGACTTTGCCCATGAAGAACACTGGTGACTTGACTTTGCCCATGAAGATCATTGGTGACTTGACTTTGCCCTTGAAGATCACCGATGACTTGACTTGACTCCTGAGGTCTAACTGTGGTAGTGCTTAACTCATGAGTGTCAACGGTGACTTGACCTGACTCTGGAGTGTCAACGGTGACTTGACCTGACTCTGGAGTGTCAACGGTGACTTGACCTGTCTCTGGAGTGTCCACGGTGACCTGACCTGACTCTGGAGTGTCCACAGTGACCTGACCTGACTCTGGAGGGTCAACGGTGACCTGACCTGACTCTGGAGGGTCAACGGGAACCTGACCTGACTCTGGAGGGTCAACGGGAACCTGACCCGACTCTGGAGGGTCAACGGGAACCTGACCCAACTCTGGAGGGTCAATGGGAACCTGACCCGACTCTGGAGGGTCAACGGGAATCTGAGCCGAATCTGGAGGGTCAACAGGAACCTGACCCAAATCTGGAGGGCCAACGGGAACCTGACTCAACTCTGGAGGGTCAACGGGAACCTGACTCGACTCTGGAGGGTCAACGGTGGCTGTCATCTTGTGCAGAGGCGCTGGACAGGCGGCCATCTTGTGCCATGACTCTGGACCGGCGGCCATCTTATACAGTGGCGGCCACCTTGTGTTGTGGCGCTGGGCCGGCTGCCATACTGTGTAGTGGTGCTGGGATGGCGAACACCTTGTCCCATCTCGCCCTTCGCTTCATCATACTGGCTGGGGAACAGGTATGAAGTCCCACACCGCTGGATCTCGACATGATGGAGTCCTTCTGTTATGACTGGGAACACAGGAACACAGAAGACGAGAGATCCAAAAGCAGTGAGAGTTTTAATGGGTAATCCAAAATCAGAATCCAACAAGCAGGGGGTCAAAACCAAAAATAAATCCAAAACAAACAAACAGGGATAGGAACAGGAATAAGAACTTGAAACTAAGAACGCGAGGAAACTGGGTGACGGAAAGTAAGGACTCCATCAAAACAAACAGAAACAGACTGGTTAATATAGGCAGGGTAATGACTATCAAGTGAAGACACCTGAGTGCAATTTACAGGAGTGCAATTACTGTGATGAAGGGACAAGGCCTTGTGGGAATTGTAGTGCCTGCGGTGAGGTGCCTATGGGGAAGTGAGACCACTAGTGGACACCCAGGGAAACAGACCAGACAACATGACAAGATTAAGACACTACCTGACCCAAAAATATCACCCAACACTAAAATACGCTGGGGTGTTTTTTCAACCCAAATGCTGGGTTGAGACCGCTGCCTAGGACTTTGGGTTGTTTTAACTCAAGTTTGTGTTGAAAATTGGTCTCGAATTTTAACCCAGCAGGGCTGGGTTGAGAACGCGGACGTGAAGGAGAGAATGCACTTCACGTTAAGATCCTTTATGGTAAGTTAAAGTTTTGTATGAAAGGCGGAAGGTTTTATGAAAGGCGGAAACAAATGAGCTAATTGTTATATTTAAAAAAACGGACGCAGTTTTCGCCTCAGACACGGAGGTCATAACGGCCTCATTTAATGTTATGGAACGGAAGAGGTATTTTTAATATACCGTCCGTGAATGTCTTATGTCATATTTACATAATATTTTACATTATCTGCACTTTTTGAGGTGTTAATAGACAGTTGTGGTTACACTCATGTTAATTTGTTCTTATTTTTCACGGTTAAACTGAATGTATGTTAGTCTCTTAAAGGAAACGGCATTTTGTAGTAAAGACTAGCATAATTATTTTGAGGCTGTTGAAGTGGTAATCGTTAAAAGTATGTTTTGCATGTAATATTTCAGACATATCGAGCTCGTGTCGTCACTGTGTCTGCACTGAGAGTTAAAGACACAGAAGCTGTTTGTGTGAGAGTCACACACTGTCTGAGGAGGAAGAGGTGTTCTCAGCTTCTTCTTCTTGGCGAGTAAACGTCAGAATTCCATCAAGTTATCTTTATTTTTACTAAGACTAAAATGTTTGTTTTTGTAGATGTTGAAATCCAGGGACAAGATAACTTCATTCTTATGAGACTGATGTGAGTTATTTTTTTTAGAAAAGTAATGTTTCTGTTGTGTCCTGCCTGTTTAATACACATTTTGATGCAACAACAGTGTGATTATATGTTCATATTTTATTGAAACCATTGATGTCCCTCTTTGCAGAACTCAAACTAACTGGAGTTAAGGGGACAGAATCTGCTTGTGTGAGGAGGAGGTTTTCTCTGCTTCTTTGGAAGAGAGGGAAAAATCGTTTAAGGCAAGTAAACTTCATAATTTCATGTTATCAGTTATCAGTTGTTGTTGTTTATTTTTTTTACTAAGAGTAAAATAATGTTTGTTTCTTTGTTTTTGTAGATGTTAAAAGCCAGAGACATAGGAAATCATCATTCTTTTTAGATTTTATGTAAGTTATTTTTAGAAAATAAATGTTTCTGTTGTCTCCCGCCGGTTTACTTAACATTTTGATGCAACAACAGTGTGATTATATGTTCATATTTTATTGAAACCATTGATGTCCCTCTTTGCAGAACTCTAACTAACTGGAGTTAAGGGGACAGAAGTCTGCTTGTGTGAGGAGGAGGTTTTCTCTGCTTCTTTGGAAGAGAGGGAAAGATCGTTTAAGGCAAGTAAACTTCATAATTTCATGTTATCAGTTATCAGTTGTTGTTGTTTTTTACTAAGAGTAAAATAATGTTTGTTTCTTTGTTTTTGTAGATGTTAAAAGCCAGAGACATGGGACATCATCATTCTTTTTAGATTTTATGTAAGTTATTTTTAGAAAATAAATGTTTCTGTTGTCTCCCGCCAGTTTACTTAACATTTTGATGCATCAACAATGTGATTACGTGCTCATTTCATTAAAACCATTTGATGTCTGTTTTTCATTGCAGAACTCAAACCAACTTTGGAGTTGTCTGATTTGGAGAGTCATCATTCTTGGTCTTCCTTCTTAAAGGTAAAGTTCACACAATCCTTATACACCTCTACCTGAAAATGGATAGTTTAATTAAATGTTTTATTTTTTCCGATTTGTTTCTCTTTTTAGGCCACTGATGAAGAGCAGGTGGTGACTAGGATGAACACTGGTCAAAGAAGAGAATGTCCTTTCCTCTAAACTGATGCAGCAGTGGTTTTAAAGGAGGACGCTGCCCCGGATGATGTAGAAGATGTCACATGTGCTGATGGGGCTTCTTCATGACTACATCAATTATGTTCTGTGTTTAGTAGAGTTTACACTCTGTCATTCATACACATGCTCACATTCTTTCACACACATGTCTGTTATAATATCAATGCTAATGTTATGGTTTATTTGTGTACTGTGATTCTAGAATAGTTGTTAAAGAACCTAACTAATTGTACATTTATTGTATAATAGTGATTTTGTATATTTTTATACAATATATAAGATTGAACAAAGTCCAATTTGATCTTAAGTTATATTCAACAAATGTTCAATGCTTTATGAACTCTGTATCTGTTAATGCCATCCTTTTCTGCATTTCTTCTTACATGTTACTTTTTTACTTTTCTCTTGTTTTTAATAAATATTTTCCTTTTTATAGCTATTATTTGTGTGTAAAAGTGATATTTAAAATGAACAAGATTTGTAGGTTTAATGCCTAGCTCAATTTGGGTTCATTTCAGACTAGTAGTGCAGTGTTTCCCACATCCTTCCACTCAATTCATGGCGGCACTGAGGTATGTTTCTCCGGTAACGGCTGCAAAGCAGCACTGAGCTCACAAACGCTGCCTTATCAAGCAAATGCGAAAAGCTAAGCTATGACAAAAAAAACACCCACTCCGGTTTTTGAAACCCTGCAATGTAGTAATTTTAAACTATAAAAAAGCAACCCAGCAGGCCAAATTGGGTTGTTTTCAACCCAGCAGTTTTTAGAGTAAATGTTTCGACAGCTTTTTTCTTAGCTATTTCAGAATCTGGAAAATTACTGGGGCTAACTTGTTACTGCAGTCGGTAGAGCGATATGAATGTTTGTGATGTACGGCATGATTCTTGATGATGTGCTTTTTTTCTGTGGTACTCACATGCACCATGTCGCTTCGCGTCGTATTCTCCACCATGTCCCACAGAAAAACTGCTTTTGCATAAAATGCAAAAAGCTCTCTCTGCTTTGCCATCTACAGGTCTTTACCAAGAATGTGTTATGGTCCATTCGCTATTAAAAGTGCATCTTCTCTTTTTCGTGGCCACACTGGCCATGGCTGCTTAACCTGACCGAACAGCGCGTGCGCTCTCCAACTTGACGTACGTCTCAGCCTCTCGACAAACGCTTTTATTGCTCTCCTCTGAACTACTGGACACAAGTTAACAGTACGCCTATGGACGTATCCGTGTATTTATTAGGCAGGGTCGAATGAAAAAGCGGGACAGAGGCTCAGTTTGCGTGAGGCGGGACAAAGGGTAAAATTGCTGTACAGTACAACTTAAACTGGGACAGGTGGTCACTGTATTCGCGCCAGTTATTCAGCCAACAAAGTGTAGGCCTATGTATTTCAAAATTGTGTCTAGTACTATATAAATAAAGGCACCCGCTCATTTCGGATCAACCCGCGCATCACTGATATACACTACAACAATGGGTCCCAACATACAGGCACATGGCTTCTCCTATCATTGCTATGCTGAGGACATACAGCTCTATATCTGATTTCATCCAGATGATCCAACGGCAGCTGCATGGATCTCAGGATGCCTGGCGGACATCTAAGCATGGATGAAAGAACATCAACTACAGCTCAACCTGGCAAATACTGAGCTTCTTGTCTTCCCTTCCACTCCAAATCTACAGCATGACTTCACTGTACAGTTAGGTTCATTAACAATTACCCCACCATGTTCAGTCAGAAGTCTTGGTGTAATCTTTGATGACCAGCTGACTTTCAAAGACCACATTGCAAAAACTGATAGATCTTGCAGGTTTGCATTGAACAGCATCAGAAAGATCAGGCCCTTTAT
This sequence comes from Carassius carassius, assembly GCF_963082965.1. Lineage (NCBI taxonomy): Eukaryota > Metazoa > Chordata > Actinopteri > Cypriniformes > Cyprinidae > Carassius > Carassius carassius. The sequence goes on from NC_081762.1 coordinate 28,708,183, forward strand.
AAAGGAGCATAATCAACAACTTCTTGTCCATTCCCTTTTCATTTCTAGGCTGGACTACCGCAATGCTCTTCAGGCTGGACTTTCATCATGCACAGTCAAACCTTTACAAATAATTCAGAATGCAGCAACATGACTGGTCTTTAACGAGCCCAAAAGAGCCCATGTTACACCTATTTTTATCTCCTTGCAATGGCTGCTGATTAGGGCTTGCATCAAGATCAAGACACTGATGCTTGCATGTAGAACAGCCACAGGCTCAGCACCCGCCTACTTCCACTCACTTTTACGAATCTACGTCCCCTCCAGAAGTCTGAGATCTATGAGTGAGTGAGGCCTAATGGTACCCTCACAAAGAGGCACAAAATCACTTTCCAGAACATTCTCATTTACCGTTCCTGGCTGGTGGAATGATCTTCCAATCCCTTTCTGGAATGCTGATTTTTTTTTTCTCTTTTCATTCATTTTTCTCTTTCTAGCTTGTACTTATTTGAACAATGCTTGAAACTTTGTATGATGAGCACTTCCTGTGTCTATTTGCCTCTTTAAGATGAATTGCTTGATGTATTCCCCTCTTTTCAAGCCTTCTTCTGTAGCGTGCCAAAGACCTTCCAGAGACCTTCATAACAAAGGCTCATGCTGCTGTCTCAGCTGTCTCACTACAGCGTCCGCAGCGAGATGGATAATGAATTCACTGTTTAAATTGCTGTGAGACATTCTACAACCAGATCAAATTTATGAGGGAGTATGGAGTGCAATATATAACTTGTCACTGAAGAAGCCAAACCATATGTTGCAACCTAGACTATTTATTAAAATACTGAAGTGCTCATAATCATATTTTTTCTTTAAATAAGTACACTCTGTGTTGTGTACCTGTTTCACTCAAAAATAAATAAATAAATAAATGAATAAATAAATACTAACCTGATGTACACGAACACAAGATAAAGATTCCAGTCATATTAGTGGCCTAAGAAAAGGTGTGGACTGACCCCATTCGGATTATTTCAGTAATTAGGCTACCACATATCTAATATTTTACCTTTTGACAAATTAATTATTTTTAAATGTGAATAGCCCATTTCTACAATAGTAAATGTGTGAAACCATTTGAAAACATTTGCTTGATACATCCACACCACTAGGTGTCCATATACACTATGAGTTTGGTTTGAGCTTGGTACGATTTCATGTAAACCAAGGCTGCATTTATTTGCTAAAAATATATTAAAAACATTATTATTTCATTAGTTCTCTATTTTTATATGTTAAAATAGATTTAATTTATTTCCGTGCCCAAACCTGAATTTTCAGCATCATTACTCTAGTCTTCATGATCCTTCAGAATTCATTCTAATATGCTAATTCTAATAATATTTGCTAAAAACATTTCCTAAATTTATTATTGTTCACCATTCTTTGCCAGACTTGTGTATTTGGGAAATTAAAATATTTTAATATCAGAATTTATATCACAAATATTTAATGATATTTTAGTAGGTGGTGACAGATTTCCAAGTGGTTTAAAATTGACTTAAAGTGCCCCTATTATGCCTTTTCGAATATCACCTGTGTCATGTAGCTGTATGTGAACATAAACTATCTGCAAAGTTGTGAAGCCGACAGTGCATGATAAAGTTATTGTCTATCAAAAAATAATAATAATCTCGCAATCTCTGGACTATCATTCTGTCATGGCAATGGGTGACACGTGTTGTACGCAGTAGACCAATCCAGAGCTAATCTCTCTACGGCTCTGGACCAATCACAAAGGACTGTGCCATCTGACCAATCACAGCAGTGAGAGCTTACGGAAAGGAGGGGTTTGGAGAGACTGATTCTTGAATTGCTTCGCATGAGTCGTTTACGAATCATTTATAAATGAGGTAAAATTAAATCTATTTTTTGAGAAAACTAACATGTTTTTTGACCTTGCATGCATGTAAACCTGTTTTACTGAAGCAACCTTCAGTGGCATAATAAGGAAATGGTGTGATAGGGACACTTTAAAGGTTGTAATTAACTATTTAATCATTGAGCATTAGCTTAGCCAGGCAAAAAAAAAATGTAAGCTTAGGAACAGTTGGAGATTTGACATATTAAACAGTAGGCATGAAAACACTTTCTGAGTTATCCATCTTTCCCCATTTCAGTACCAAAATGGCTGCTTAATAAACCAACTTAAAGAACTTGCTTCAATGGTTTTCCAGTGTCAGGTAATATAAATCATAATTATGTAAAATTCTTAGTGTACAAATGATGTACAGTCTGTTACAACACAATGTTGATGTCTGATAATGGTTTTACTTTCACAGCTGGTTACGTTTAGCCCATACAAAACATTTCACGCGTCACAAGTCGCAGACAAGTTTGAAATGATTTATGTGTGTGATATGCAGTGACTTCCCACATTCAATTTTTTTTTCCCTCTAAAACAGCGCCAATCAATTTTTATAAGTGTTGTACATAAAATATTTTGTAGTTTAGCTCATTTAAAATATTGGAGAGCCTGTTCTGCAGGACACTCCAAAGAAACAAGAACATATTTGACCCTGGACCACAAAAATAGTCATAAGGGTCCATTTTTGAAATTGAGATTGATACATCAACTGAAAGCTGAATAAATAAGCCTTCCATTGTATGTATGGTTTGCTAATAAATAGTATTAAACATTTGAGGTTCTTCTCAAACTCTGTTACTTGGACACAATGGCATGAACTTTAAAAAACTTGTGCAAATCAAGCAATTGTTCTAGCAGTTTCTGAGCAAAAGCGAATGGATGTGTACGGCCACATTTAAACAGATCAGGCTCAGTGTTCAAAGTCAATGGTGGGACGGGAGGGATCTAGTCTTCAGTCTGGGTTTTGACTCCAGCTCTGGCTAACATAGGTTTGTCTACTGGCTACCGAGGAAAAATCTAAAAACATTTATCAAATGCATTTCCTTTATATTAAATTTTTTACTTAAAAACTGCCACTTCAGCACACATTATTTCAGTGTAAAACCTGTCATGTTTAACCTCATATCCAAATTTACCAGCTATTTGTGTTGGGGAAAGTTACTTTTAAAATGAATGCATTACAATATTGCATTACCCAGTTACTTGTTATGGGAAGTAATGCATTATTCTGATTATGTAACTCATGCAACTTGTCATGCGTTACCATCAGCACTGATGCTTTGCACCACAAGTGTATGAATTCAGTCATTCTTCTTTATGCAAACACCTCTTTTCCATCTAAACTAGGCTCAATAGAGAATGTTATAGAATACTGCATTTACAAAAGTCAGCATTATAAAGTAAAGATACCTGCTGTAAAAAATTACAAAACCCATCAGCTCACTCAAATGCTTTAGTAAAGTAAAAGAAAAAGAAAAAAAAGTGTGCCAGTGTTGTTTTGGCCAGAGCCATATGATGCCTCACGCCCAGTCTTTTGAAACATGAGGTTAAAGGGCACATGCTATATTCAGAAAACATCCTGTTTACTCATCAATTACAATAGTGCCTGGTCTGGTTGCCATGACCACACAAAACAAGCCAGAAAAGAAAGAAAAAGTGTAGCAATTACCATGCCATGTAAGTAATGCAGCCTTGGAAGTGTCTCCTGGGAAGTGTCTACTTATGAGCTTAGAAATGGTCATTGTGTGATGTATATCTGAATAAAGTGGACGTGATGGCCAATTTTATGCTTCTTTCTCTCTTTTTCATTCCCCAACAAAAACAGGAACCCTTTTAGCGGTACCACAAACATGAAAAGCAAAAGACATGCATTAGGTGAATAATCAATGCTTTTTAGCAGTCTCGTTCTGCTACAGTCTTGAAAGAAATCTTGCGCGTCCTGTCAATAATTACAACTTTTCGGTAGCGTTCATGTGCACTGATCTCATAAATACCATCAGTCTGACCCGACTTAGCTTAATCGCCTCACAGAGAAACAGCTAAGAACAGAAAGACTGCACCTAGAGGACAGACGCTCATGTCTTGGGAGCCCTGAGCGTCCTCAGAGTGCATCTTCAGCTGTCTGGAGGCGTGTGGCTCAAACAGCAGCCGCCCATCAGAGATGCGAGAGCTGACAGCCCTGATTTAACAGCCGGCGTATCACAGAGAGAGAGACGGCGACATGCCGATTACAGCAGTCTACTCAACTTATTTCTGCTCTTTATTAAAGCAGATACACCCACACACAGTGCAGATTTTCTGAATCACACTCACAGAAAGACCATACCCACTTATGTACAAGATTACTGCATATTTACTCTACTTCTCTCCCAACAGTCCCAGTGGAACTCAAGTGCCCTCTAGTGACCAATATATCTGTTTGAGAGATGTTTGGATCTCTGTTAGCTTTGAGATCTAATAGAGTATATACAGTATATACAGTTGTGTTCAAAATTATTCAACCCCCTAGAGACTGCAGTACTTTACAAATACAAGCTTTTCTGAAGATCCAGGATATAATAAAACTTGCATTTATAACAGTTCACTGGCATATTAAAAGTGATATTGTCAATATATAATGTAATATATTTGAGTTATACGATTTTTTAATAATACTGCTATGTCATAATTATTCAACATTGCTGTTTTTCACTTATTTGCATGGTGGGAATAAAACAGTCTCAAAACACAATTAAGCCTTTAGAAAGTTTATTAAAAACAGAATTAGGTTGAGCTGTTACACATACAGTTTGGCCCATGCATGTATTGAAGTTGAGTAGCAAAAATGTCAACCGAGATCTCACAAAAGCAAAAGAGAAGAAATATCGTAGTACTTTAGAAAGGCTAAGGCTGTATGATGATTTCCAAGACATTGAAAGTTCCTAGAGACACAGTTCTCAGCCTTATTCATTAGCTTAAAATGTGTTTTACCAGAAAACCTTTAAGAGGTTGTGGAAGAAAAAGCACAATATCATAAAATGTTTAATCAGAGCAACTGAGAAAAAACCTGCAATGTACAGCCAAAGACTTGCAAGATGACCCGATGAAAGGAGGAAAACCATTTCAATGCAGTGTGTAAGAAGAACACTAGACAAGTATGGCCTTCATGTTGAGACATCTTGATAAATACCACTCTTGATCAAGAAGAACAAAAAGCCAACTTGATAAAATTAATTTGTGTAGACCTGTGGAGCTCTGGAGGAATGTTTTATGAAGTGATGTGACCAAACTGGAACTTTTTGGACCCATTGATCAGCGGTATGTCTGCTGCAATAAAAGGCAAAGCTCATAAGCAGAAGAACACCATCTCCATACTCAAACTTGGAGGTGGATCAGTCCTGTTATGGGGTTGCTTTACTGTAGCAGGAAGTGGAAATCATGACTGTATGAAGGACATCATGGATTCTTTAAAGTGTCAGGCCATTTTGACAAGAATTGTGATTCCTTTGGTGCAAAGACTAAAGCTGATGATCAGTCATGACTGCAGGACAGTCATCCCAAAGTACACATCCAAATCTACTACTGCTTGGTTCAGGGATCAGTCATAGAATGTACTTGAGTGACCTGTTCAGTCTCCAGGCTTAATTCTCATTTCAAATATCTGGTTGAATCTGAAGAAAGCAGTGACAATGTGAAAACCAAAGATTATCAGTGATCTGAAAGCTTTTTCAGGCGTGGGATGGGCCAAAACTGTAGTAGAGAGGTGACAGAAGCTTCTAAACACTTACAGACAGCGTTTATTGGTGATTTTAAAGAATAAAAGATTCTGCACAAAGGGGGTTGAATAATTGTGAACATGAATGTTTAGAGCCAATTCGAATTTTATCATGATTCATCAATGTTCCATTCTCAGAATCACTCAAAAGTGTATTAACAAACTTTCTCTAATACTTTACTGATGCCTTTGTTAAATTGATTTCATAAAATGTTATCCTCCACAGCAAATTGTCTTGCAAGTCAAGGGGATTGAATAATTTTGAACACAACTGTATATGTGTGTGTGTGTGTGTGCTCTTGTTTTTGTGCCATATCAGGACACAACTCTATTACAAGGAGAGGGTGACTCATGAGGAAATAACCCATGTCCCCATTTTTCAAAATGCTTATAAATCATCCAGAATGAGTTTATTTGAGAAACTAATAATGCACAAAGTTTCCTGTGAGGGTTAGGTGTAGGGTTGGTGAATGGCCATAGAATATACAGTTTGTACAGTGTGTTTTGCTTTTGAAATAAGTCTCTTATACTCATCAAGGATCATTTATTTGATCAAAATATAGTAAATAATAATAATAATAATAATAATAATAATAATAATAATAATAATATTGTGGAATATTTCTACATTGTAAATGGACTGTTTTTTTTATATATATATATATATATATTTATTTCAAAATGTAATTTTTTTCTGTGATCAAAGATGAATTCTCAGCATCATTACTCCAGTCTTAAGTGTCACATTCACCTTCAGGAATATTAATAATGGATCTTTTTATTATTAATGTTGAAAACATTGAGAGCATTATACATTCAAAACATTATACATTATCCAAAAGAACAGCATTTGTTTGAAATAGAAATATTTTATAACATTACAAATGTCTTTACTGTCACTTTTAATCAATTTAATGTGTCCTTGAAAAAAGTATTACTATTATTATTTTATCTTACATAAGACTTGAATGATAAAATAAACATTATGCATCAAAAAAGGTTTTTCAAAAAAAAATGTTTCATGCACTTCATCAAATGCAGCCTTTGTGAGCATAACAGAGATAAACATAAGATTGTCATCTGTTCTTTATTAATTATTAGCATTTAAACAAATACATTCTATTTTAGAAGTAATTTAATTTACAACAATTGTTCTGTGTCTGAGAGTCATCACTATCTTTTCCCAACATTAAATGTATACTCCAATGGCAATTCTGAATGATTTATGTTTTGTGAATTGGGGGCAAATTCATATGATATTTGTACGATCTGCCACAGAGGATTATAGGTTTAGAGGTGGATCATGCTTTTTTGTTTTAAATCATACGTCTTTGTATCAATCAAATCATATATATTAGTTATGTTTATTAGTGCTGTCAAGCTATTAATCACATCCAAAATAAGTTTATTTTTTTTTATTTTTTACATATGTTTGTGTACTGTGCATATTTATTATGTATATATAAACACACACACAGTATATATTTAGAAAATATTTACAGGTATTTACATGTATATATTTATATTCATATAATTTATATTATATATAAATATATTTAAAATATATTAAAACATAACTTATTTTCAATATATGCATGCATGTGTTTGTTTATTTAAATATCCATAATAAATATGCACAGTACACACATATATTATATAAACAAAGACTTTCATTTTGGAAGTGATTAATCATTTGCAGCACTTATATTATAGCACTATATATATATATATATATATATATATATATATATATATATATATATAGTTTGTCTAACAATAATTTAGTGCCATGAACAAATTACTTAATTACTGTACTTACAAAGTCTCTTTAAGACAAGTCATGTCACTCAGCGGCCATCTTTGAAACTCTTTTCGGGCATCCAAGTGCAGCTCCAATCTCTTTGAATTGGGAAACATCAAATTCTCCAACACTGTTCACTAAGTTTAGGATTAAATTTCATATTTGAAATTCCCAAAGAAATCTGACAACAACTTTGTCATAAATGTTGTCCCTTTTGCTCAAATATCTAGATCAGCCAGTGTGCATGCGCAGTCCTGACTTCTAATGGCAGCTGCGGTGACGCGCTGACTTCACTGATTGGCTCTTTCATTCAGAAGGCGGGGCTTCCTGCGATTTAGAGGCCATATAGAGCATCACAGTCCCGCCCACAGCCAGTGCCGGAAGTAAAAATTCAATACAATTTCTGCATTGACAGTTGGGGTATAAGCCATAAAAACGTAACCATACATGGTACTAAGCGATAGTATATGCTCATATAAACGCCAAAGGTTCATGGGGCACTAACCTTGTTTTGAGATAAATGCCTTTTATTCGCGATGTCTTGGCTAAGTACTTCATTACCCACAATCCTGAACAATCCCAGAGTGATGCATCTGATTGGTGGAACTCGTGTACCCGTCTGGTTAAACCCCGCGAAGGTCCGTGAAGACTGAAGATCATTAATAAAAAAATAAAATAAAATAAAAACCTGTGTTGCGTTTTTGCACGGTAGACTTATCAGTGCAATCGTGATCTCCTTGGCTGCCATGATGGCTTTTTTCAAAGAGGAAAACAAAAGTTTTCAAAGGGGTGAAACCCACTTCAGATAGGGTCATGTAACGTTAGTTGAGTGTAGCGTGTCCGAGGATCAGCTTGTGGGTTTTGTAAGGGCCAGCATGAGGGACAAGACCTACAAAGGTCTTTTGGTGAGTTTTACAGGGAGGTTGGTAATGTTAGTTAGCATTATCGTCCACTTTAGCTAGGCTACTGTAGCCTTTATATGGTATGAGTCATATCAAGCATTTTATGATGCCATTGTCAAAACAATATTTAGCCTAGGCATACCTTTTTGTGTATTTACTGAACATTTGTGTAATGGCAACGACATGTGTTGACGACTGAGCTGTGATTTCAGTCAGGTACAAAGCACTGCACCATGTTGCTGACGTTATCGTTAACCGCTTTCAAACACGCACACAATATAAAATACAAGATGAAAAATATAAAAATCAATACAAAATATCTATATAAAACACTATTTATTTACAAGATTAATACTGAAAGAACTGCTATTACTGCACATTCACTATATAAAATAAAATTCACTTGAGGAAAAAGTTCGCACCAAAGCTCTCTCGGGCTGTGGGCGGGACTGTGATGCTCTATTGAGTGTTGCATTTTTCACCATTTAAAACAATATGAGTGACATGTCTTTGGTATTCTATAGTGTTTGGCACTTATAAGAGAACAGCTGTTCAGTTAGCCCTGTGATTGACTGGACGACCTGTCAATCAACCAACCAGAAAGGGTTTGACTGTTTTCTAGAATGGAGCCACCAATTCACTGATATGTGCCAATGTTGTGTTCATATGCGTCAATGTCAAAACATGCCAGAAATAGAAACACCATAAAACTGCCACAAATATTCAGTATTTCTCTGAAGTTATGTGATTATTGCTTTGTGTGAGTAACAGGACCTCATTTAAGTTCTTCACTCAAACTCTCCTCGAACACGTTTCACAGCAGGTTTGCGGTTGATGCTGAACCTCACTCGATAACTCATGCTGTAACCAGGGAGTTTTGAGAGCTACAGCGTGTAATTTGTTTAATTATACGTTATACAGTGTTGAGTGTTCTGGCAATAAACATTTTGCCTGCCAATGATCCACAGAGAAGCAACAAACCTGCAGCTTTTGCAATCCCCTCAGATTGAGTCCTTACATATGTTCTGGTCCCCACCTGGCTAGAGACTTTCTGGATGTGCCTCAAATACAGAAGATTTGTATAAGGATAATAGAAAATAAATACTATAGTTTACAAAATGATGTTTTCTTTTGTATGTTTTGGAGCTTGGCTGGTAACTATAAACTTGGGGGTTGAATTTGAACTCAGTTGTTGATAGCAGTTCACAGAGTTAGGTAAAAAAAGAAAACTGTAGTTAGTAACGTAATCTTGGTTTAGGTCATGTATTCTGACTACTTAGATTACTTTATATTACTTCTTTGTTGCACTTTATATTACATTACATCTAATTACAATGAACTTACAGTGTACTTACCCAAGCAAGTACTGGGTAGGGGAAGGTTCAAGGTTAGTCATCACTTAGGTATTGTAATTACTACAATAAGTACATCATAAATAAATGTATATATATATAAAACACTTAAACACTAAAAACCATCACCATTGTTTAATACCTTTTTACACCCAAATTCAGAAGCTTGTATTGCTAATTTATTTGCTTGACAATTACATGACCATTCTGTATGTGAATGACATTAGGATTTTAGAGAAAGAGAGATAAAGTAGATTAGGCAGAATCAATGAATTGTGAAAAATCCATAAAAAGTAACTGTAATCTGATTAAGAGCATTATAAAATGTAATATACTCGAGTTATGAGTACTTGATTTTGGAACTTGATTACACAATCAGTTACTACCCAGCTCTTGTGTTTCTTCATGTTTTAACATACATTTACCAAATTACCAATTTCACCTCAAATATGTGTAGAACTTTATAGAACTGAGTAAACTTACAGTTACCACATGCTTAAGTAAATGAATCTCTGTCTTTTTACTACTATCTATCATGTTAACTAGCATAGCTAGTTAACTAGCATGTTAACTAGCACATGACTATGAGGAAATGTGATTTCAACTGTTCACACTGTTAGTTACATGTGTTTAGAACTATTTGTGTCTGTTGAGACTGCAGTCACTTTTGTTTGCATATCCACACTGTCTGATGTAGTGATAAAAGCAAACTTGTGTAAATTAACCAAGCAATAGATGCTTTGACACTGATATATTTCTCATGAGGTTATTATCCAAACCAGTCTGTCTCAGTGCACAAACAGGTGAGGGGGGCACATGCTGGTTTTACACTTGAGCAGGTTTGGGATCATTGAGATTTTTTAAATGTTTTTGAAAGTAGTCACTTATGCTCTCCAAGCATGTATTTGTTTTTGATTGTTTTCGATTTAAATATATTGTAAAATGTAATTTATTTCTGTGATCAAATCTGTATTTTCAGCATCATTCCTCCAGTCTTCGGTGTTACATGATCTTCAGAATCCATACTAATATGCTGATTTGATGCTGATTATTATCAATGCTGAAAAGAGTATTTGCTGATATTTTTGTACAAACATTTCAGGAGTGTTTGATTAATAGAAAGCTGGACAAAGCTTTTTTTTTTTTTTTTACATTGTATATTTTTTAGTATTATTAGTATTATTTAGTATTTTATGTATTATTATTTTTAGTATCATTCTTGATCATAAAAAAAAAAAAAAAAAACACTGACCTTAATCATTTTAGCAGACCCATAAAAAGGGAATGCATCATCCTCTGACATTCTCACCTCATCAAAAATCATAAAAAAAATTGATATTCACTCTCCTCATCTTGTCCCATAAATGACAATATTGCTCATAAATATTAATATTCTCATGCTGGAATCTAGAAAGTTTAATTTCACACAAAACGGTTAAATACATTTCTTCTTACAAATTTAAGTCAATTTAAGAAAAAAATATTCAAGACTTAATGCATTAGCTCGTTTTAATTCATTCAAACAAGCAGCAAAGTAATGCTGAGTGAACTGTTAAGTGTGAACATTCTGCTAAACATCTCCATTTGTGGTCCACAGCAGGTCTGCGAGTTGAGAGCAACATAAATCAATAAGGATTTATAACTTTTGCACAGAATTAATAAATTAACTTTTTTTGCAAAATTAACCAAAGTGTATTTATAAACCTCCAAATCAAGTATTTTTGCAATAACTTTCCAAAACATACACTCAGAAACTGTAACAGGTTTAGAAATGCACAATCCCGCGATCTACCATCATTTATAACATATAACTGACGGGGAAAGGAAGATCCATTTTAATTTTCACACAAGATCCATTCGCAAACATTCATTCCACATCTTTCATTAAGTGTGCTAAAGGTGCGGATCTCGTCTCTGATCCTGGGAACCCAAGCACTGCACTTTTACCTCCTTTATTTACACACAATTCAGACAATAATATCACTAGCAGAGCGCTGCATGAACTGAAGTGCTGTGGGTCTCCAGGTCTGGAGTTTAAAAACCACCGTGCTAAACATCGCCAGTGTTAGTGCCATTTATACCCTGATGTCAGAAAGTACAAAGAGACCACAGACAATGTGTCAATTCTCATTACGGGAGCGTCTTAAATATCACATGTGAGTCTTCACCTTCAGATCGGAGATTCACAAAGTGGATAATCTGGCTACAACATGACATTTGGGCACCGAAACAATGTGAAACTGAAAAATAAGTGCTCGATCTAAACTTCCACACTCAAAAACGAAAGCAAATACTGAATGTGTTCCAACGAAACATCACAAATTGTTACTTCTCATGTAAAAAAAAAAAAAAAAAAGGAATACTGAGAACTTGCTTTTACAAAAATACGTGACACGTCAGGCTTGAAGAGCCGAGCTTGGCTGTGCAGGAAGAGAGTGATGAAGAAATAAGACAGCTGGAAGGACAAACACAGACTCCACCAGGGGTGACACAATCCCCGTCCCTGTCTGATTCGGTCCGTCAGTCTCTGAGGGCGGTTTGTGTGAGCGTGTCAGTGTCTCATTTGGCTTTGCCAGCGCCCTGCGTCTCTTCCTCCACCACAACAACGGTTAATTTGTGGATCTGTTCGTTGGCATTGAGCTGAATCTCCTCCTCCGTCTCGCCTTGCACCACCTCCTCGCCTCCTTCCACCACAGTCGCTCCGCCCTCGAGCTGCAGCTCCATGACGCTCACGCTGTGGTCAGCGGTGGCTGGGTCTATCTCGATCAGGGTGGTGTTGTCTTGGCTCTCGTCCTCGTGCACGACACTGACGACGCTCTCTTGCATCACTACCGTGCCTGCCACCACCTGACTGTCCTGGGCTACGCCGGAGGTTGTCTTCTGCGTGAACTGGACAAGCTCGACGGGGCTCACAAGCTGCCCATGGTCCGGCATGGCTGTGGCGCCCATCAGCGTGAGCCCAGACGTCGGATGGAGTGCAATGGCTTCGGTTTTTCCATCCGAACCCTTAGCGATTCTTTTGAAGAGCTGTAAGCCGGCTGGGAGGGTGTGTAGGGTGACCGTGTTGGAGGCTTGGTTGAGACCGGCCACTGCGAACGACTGGCCGATGGAGGAGAGGGTGATGGGGGAGAGCACGGTGAACTGCTGGGGCTGGAGGGTGAGTGGCTGGGCGACGGATGTGGAGAGTACTGTGGTGGAGGCGGGCCGCTGGAGGCGGGGGCGTTTGGGAGCACGTTTGGATGGAGGTGGGGAGGGGAGAAGCAGACTGCTGAGGGCCTGGGATTGAGACAACCAGCTGAGCGACTGCTGCCGCTTCTGCTCCTCCACCTGCTGCTCCAATGCTAAACATACACACAAGAGATGGTGCTGTTTTCAGAGAATTCATACAATCGATGAGACTTCACCAGTTCTCATTATTAACTTTGAATTTGCATCATTAATCTCTAAATTTGCTGCTTGTTAATAGTTAGCAAGGTAGTTGGTTAAAGAGATGAAAATGAAATTTCTGTCATTGATTACTCACCCTCATTCTAAACCCGTGAAACCTTCGTTCATCTTCAGAACACAAATTAAGATATTTCTGATGAAATCTGAGAGCTCTCTGATCCTCCGTAGACAGCAATGATAATGCACCGAACAACGCACAGAAACATAGGAAGGACATACACACAAGATTGCGTTACGATTACTGGGGTACTCTCCAAAATGAGGGAAGATGGAAACTCAAGGAGAATTGTTTAAGAAATTATGTTATTATTGTTTTCTTTGCACACAAAAAGTATTCTCGTAGCTTTGTAAAATTACGGGTCAAGCAGTGATGTCACATGGACTATTTTACAGATGTCCTTGCCACGTTTCTGAGCTCTGATTGTAGTAATATCATTGCTGTCTATGGAGGGTCAGAGAGCTCTCAGATTTCATCAAAAATATCTTCATTGCTTTTCTGAAGATTAACAAACGTTTACAGGTTTGTAACCACATGAGGGCGAGTAATTAATGACATAACTTTAAGTTCAGGTATGGGGTTTGATTAAAGCCCGTTCACACAATGAATGATAACTGTATTATTATCCACACCAGCGGATGATATCGTCTGTTTATTCTCAGCGCACACTCGTCTAACTCTTTAAATTATCGGGCTTGTGACAGCAGTATTGAATCTGATGGGCTGCCAATATTTGTATTGTTTACCATCTGGAAATAATCTTTCTGAAAATGATTCCAACGATATAGTTTTTTGTGCCTTTATCGTTATAGTTGTGGTGCAGACTCTGCTATTCTTTAATATTGAGAAGTATTTTTACAACTATATCTTTATCATTTTCTTTATAGTTATTGTTTTTGGTGTGAATGACATTTGGGGATCTAGAATATGGTCATGCAGACTAAAGGCCATTTCTCACGAAGAACAATAACTGTAAAGATATAGTTCTCAATAGAAAATCATTCTCAATATTACAGGCAGGGTAGGTGGTTTGGTTAAAAACATTTTTTATTTTTTAATGCTGGTTTGAAGTCTCTTATGCATCATTAAACTTAATTAAATCCAGTCCTCAATGTGGATTGGTCAGCAGCTGTATTTTATTCAAGATAAGCAGTGTGAGTGTGTTCATGTGTTTTGAGGGAGGCATGGCTTTGCAAAGTGAAGGGAGGGGGTGGGGATCTTGCTTACAAAGCTAGCTTGCTATTGCTAGCCTTTCCAAAATCGCCTACCCTACCTTTAAAGAATAGCAGACTCCACACCACATCTATAACGATAAAGGCACAGAGAAACAATATTGTTGGAATCACTTTTCAGGACAATTTTTTTCCGGCAAATGAATGATAAATCATTTACATCCAATCAGAATCAATCCTGCTGTAAAGAGCTCAATAATTTAAAGTGGTAAATGAGCGAGAATAAACAGATGGTATCATCCGCTGGTGTGGACGCTAATATGGTTATCTTTATAGTTATCATTCTTAGTGTGAATGGGCCTTAATATTAAAATGTGCTTTATAAGTACTAATAAACTGTCAATACTCTAGAAATATGCATGCTAATAAGCAAATAGTTAATATTTAGATTTGGTTCTTAAAATTATGTGTTACTCTGTGACTTTACTACAGTAACGCGTGCCCTTATAAGCACAATGCATATGTCTAAACGCCCCTTAAAGATGGCATTGAAATTGCGATTGTTTTTTTCTTCCTAATTGCTACGTATGTGTGAGTGAAACGACTTCTCAAATGAGGAAAAAAAAGAGGGCTGGACTTTATTTTGTTAATTGGGAATTGATTGGACTGCTCACTAATTGTTGTGAAGCGACAGATTGCTGGAGGGAGGGATAATTGTTCAGCCCTAGAGCAAACGTCATTAGAGAAACAAAACATGCCTCTACATGTCCAAAAAACATACCTATATACATCCAGTGCACTTCAGTTTACAGCTTTAATGAACTAGTGGCAGTAAAACACCAACAACTTTTATTCCTAATCTCACAAGTTATGATCAAAGGGTCAACATATTGGTTAAGAAAGACTTATTTTCACAAGGTTTCTAGCATTTGTTGTTATGACACTTTATTAAAGTGTATGATTTGTAACCGAATACATTTTGACATCACATAGCCGGCTATGTATGGCTTTTCTTATTTACTTCCAAGAGTTCTTAGTATCAACCAGGGTGTACATTGTTTTTAGACATCAACCATACATTTGTGTTGTGTTTTACTTTCTTTAATATTAATTTATTCTTCATTCATTCACATTAATTCATCATTTAATCATATTAATAATAAACCATTTATATACTTATTTCACTGATTCATTCATTAATGAATTACTGGGGTTCTTTACTTTGGCCCTCGAGATTCACTTTCCTGCAGAGTTTATCTCCAACCCTAATCAAACATACCTTGACAAGATAAACAAGGTCCTCGAAAGTGGTTTTTGTTTGAGAACCTGTGCGATCGTATTTCATGTTATTTTTCCACTATTGTTCAGTCTTATGATTGTGTGGCTTCAAGGGATATGTGTGTCCATGAGTAAGAGATGTCTCCATTTCAAAGTTTTTAATGTAACAGGACAATGCTTTGAAGCAGTGATTTCCATTGCTATTGATTGTGGTATCATAATCTTAATAACTAAGATTCAATCATCATCACTTAGTCTCCTGCTTCTGCCCTTCTCTGGCTTTGCTCAGTCAACTCTTGGCTGATAGAAGAGCGTTAATAGAGGTTTGATCAGACATGACTTGCTGTTAACAGGTTTTGGGTATTAGACAACGTTACTGACTAATTGCTCTGTTTCCAGACAGAGCAGATATTTTCTGCCAGGATCCGGCCGTCTAGGGCTGGATCTAATATTTCTGGTGTGGAAGCTTGATCTAACACACTAAACTTGATCAGCTGGAACAGCATTACACTTTAAATCCAGTTGAAACACAAGTCACGACACTCAATAAAAAAAGCTCAGACCGGCAGAATCAAGCTAAAATGCATGGTTGCTTTAGCAAACACGTTTTCATCCCATGTTTGCTTTTGTAGTGGGGTTTGGTGTAGGTGGGATGTCATTGAGCATTAAACTTTTCATTTCCAAACAACTGCCACGATACAAACAACAACCATGGAAAAAATAATAATATTTGCCACATCCACTTTCATTTGTAGGGAATAAAACTGAACTTTGAAAGTGGTGCAAAGCATGCAAGAAGCATTGTAATGTCATTTTGCAGAAATGTCACCACGGGCATGTTTTCCCAATGAGTCTAAAGCCCTATTCCAACAGGACTAGTTTTCTAAACTACGTTTGAGTTTCGATTCATATCACCCAATGTCTGTGATTTATGTACCAATTCAGACAGGACTAACATCTGTGTTTATTACAGGTTCAATTTTCAATTCAATTGTTCAATTTTCGTAAAGGTGCATATGTAATTTATACAATGTAATTAAGTTAAGGTGAGTAATCTTATCTGACACTGATATTACTATAGCCAGTCTTAACAGTTTACATGATTTGGCTCTTCATTTCATTATTTTATTTTTTTGCCGGGAGGCAAACACATCAAAAATGTGTGCAGTAGTAAGAGCATCTACAGTAGTTCACGTTGGCCAAAAACACACTAGGAAATGTCCTGTGAAAAAACGAAATAACATCAACAATCACAGACATTTGCATTCAGATGGGATTAGTTATCTCAGAGGATTACGGAGTTTGCCGAAAAACAGTAGGTAATTTGCTCTGGAGTTATTACAGAGGTTACTCTAATGACTGCTAGCTGACATGTAGTTAGAAAGTTACTTTAGTTAGTACAGTGTCTAAATCGAACTATCAAAATAAATTGTTACGTCGCCATTCCAAATGAATATATGCAGCTCATCCAATAAGTGTTTTTAATAGAAACTATGGGAGAATCTCTCACAAAATGATTTAAATTGTGTCTTATGTTTTAGAAACACTTTTAGGAAACCTGTGAATACGAATGATGGCAATCTGTGAATTAATCTAAAGGGCGGCTGTGTTCAGAAAGGCATATTGCCATACAGAAATGTAACTTGCACTAGATGACTCTCGTGTTTTTGTGCTGACAGGCCAAAATAGAAGTATACTTGACTGACAGGAGATCACTTCAGAAAATGAACTGAATTCACAGACAGACTGAGTTTGGAAAATGTTTCAGCTTGTCCAAAAGTTTGAGACGGGGGTAGTGCAGCTGGAGCAATAGATACAGTCGGCATCTAGTCACAGCTGGGGGCGTGGCGAGGGCGGAGTCGGCGTGGGGGAAAACACTGCGAACATCGTGTGCATCTGAATGACAAAAATGCACATATTGAGCGCTCATTCCCAGAGACACGTAGAACAATTGTAGTCTCTTTTAACTTTACTATCCATATACACTAGTCCATATCGATATTTGATTCATTTTAGAACCCCAATGTAGATGTATTCATTCAAAAATAGCCAAATTCCGTGACGTTCTGCTTTATACAGCAAGTTCTATTTTTGACTGGATTCCACGATTCAATCGCTTCGCAAACACAGACGGGGTGAATTTATGAATGAAAGTGTAAAAATGCTGACACAAAACTAAGTTGTTACGTGTCCACACGCTTTTTTGAGTGGGTTTATTTTCGACACTAGGCTAACGTTACATAGTTTTGCTTCGGGTAGAATGATAAGGCTAATTATATATGCATGCCACTTTCTGAAACAACCTTACACAGTTTTGATAACGTTAATAATGAACACGATGTAATATAGCCTGCCTGTGATGAATGCCGACTGCACACATACACATGCTTAGTCTTGGGATTCCACAACTTCCCTTGATCATCCTCACAACTTATTGCTTGTAGCCATTTTGTCATCCTGTCCGGTTTTGTATGTTTATTAGGAAGGATGTAGAACTTCATTTCATAATTTGTTAGTTTATTGGAGGTACAGAAAACGACACAGCAACTCTTCGGCATGATTGTCCCGTGTATTTCAATTGGCGCCAAGGCAATGTTTTCCCCCACGGGCTAAATTCACATCACGTGACGGGGCGTTCCCGGGGGCATTCCCAGACCAACCGTCTGTATCTATGGGCACCCCTAACCCCACCCCCACTCTGACAGACAGCTTTATCAACCAATCAGGAAGACGTTTCTCCACGCCCCTACATTTCGGCACATTGCTGCAGCCTTCTTGAAAAGCTCTAGTCTGAAATATGGATGCATCCATCTGACATTCAATATCTTATATTGTGCATATCCTATTCTGTATATATTATATTTGAGTCATTAAATTCAAGTTCATGTTAACTCTTCTCTTTGCTGTGGCTGTCTGTCATCCCCTTTTCAGTATTCAAACTGCGCATCACGTTCGGTTTACGACAGTCAAAAACGAAGAAACTCTCTTAAAGAGTGCACAATAACTGAGATTTAAAACCATTAAAAGACCAGGCTCAAACGATTGCACAGATATAACACACTAAGCATCAGTATCTCTTCTCTTTGTACTTTGAACTCTTCAATGCGGAGCGCTGTGATGCCGTCTTGCTTCAAGTGCATCATTCTGTGCAGGGGATGTGCATAAGTGCTTTGTGCCGCTCTGTATTGGAGCCAAACCGTCTCAGATTGTATTACTTTTGCGCAATGACGTCGTTTTGTTCTGTTCTGTCTATCATATGTTGCTGCCTCCATTACTGTGCTACACAATTAAAGTATTTTAATTTTATAATATATATTTTATAAATAAATATATTTACTTGTGTTTCATGTAAGTGTTTTACAACAATACAAAGAACATGGTTGCATCCCTCATCTGAAAGCATCTCTACGGTCTCTTCACTCACTTGTCAGTGCTCTAAGGACCTGCGTCTGCTCTGGGTCCGTCGTTCGCCGTCGAACGTTCAGGATTTGTTTGATGGAGTCCAGCAGGTCAAAGACTTGAGCCAGGTTACTCAGAACCGCAATCTCTGCAGGATTCACAGATCACATGATCACATCTCACACACACACACACACACACACACACACACACACACTAAACACCGACTCAGCATGACTAGCCACATTCTGCTGTCACAACTACACCTATATTACAACACAACAACATAAACTGACAACAAATGACACACTAAATGCGTTTTACATGGATCTCCAATCCTCTACTTGAGCTACAAGATGCTCCGAAAACAAAACGCACCTACAGGGGAATCCTGTCTTAGGACTACTTTGATTAACTTTTTTGATCCACTTCAACATTGACTGTATATTTTTTGTATATCATTTACAAAAAGTCATGATGGTCGTTCATATTATTATATTAACTGCTGAGTAGAGGGCTTTTTTTTTTCATTTATTGATCCAAAAGCGTGCCTGCTAATTCATTTTGGATTTATTTACAATTTTGTTTGAGTTTTCAGTGAAATATCAGCGAAGCCCCTTTGACGCTGAGATTCTGGATAATTCACAGGTAATGTGTCCCGGATCATTTGATTTCGGTTCATTCAGTTTTGCAGCAGGTAGGATTCAGTTTGTGGTACTTTGATCATTATCGTGGTAATTCTGACAGTAATGCAATGATGGCATAGCTATAATGTGATCGGTTCGCAAGGTTTTATGTAACAAACCTGTTCTTTAAATGAAGTGTCTTAAGGTTGTGAAAAAAACGAAAGGTAAATCTATTGCAAAATACTATGAATCTCTATTTGGCGTCTTGTGAATCTGTAAATGGTCTCCGGTTCGGATGTGTTTGATTAGGGCTGGAGGTGAACTTGACGGGACAAGGCTGTCACAGATGAAGCACTGACCTGCATCCTGTAGAGAGCTGGGATCGGTGTGCAGCTGAACTCCTCTCAGCAGACTCAGCAGCTCCGAGCGGATGTTAGACACCACCTCCTCCATCAGCCCCACCTCAGCGATGCCCCTCCAGAAACTCAGCGTCTCGTCTGGGGTCACACACACACAGTACAGCACTCGTGACGTCTGGGCACGCCATCTTTACTAACGTATGAGAGTCCTGAGTGAGGTCTGAATGAGGGATGTTCATTTTAACCGGTTAACCGACCATTACGAATTTTGACCGATTAATACATTCAAATTAAAATGGTTTAAGAAGTCTTTTAGACCTATTTATTTATTTTTATATTAAAAAAGGTTTGCAGCATGGTTAAAATATGCTATGCGTATAAAAAAAAATGTTTTAGAGAGAAAAAAAAAAACATAAGTCACGTATAATAAGTCACATTTTATTATTTCATTCAGAAATAGGCCTAATGCAGACACGAAATGTTTACAAACATGATAATAAACACTGTAAACATAGCTAGGTTGTTTTAGTTCCCCTTACACCACGACAAATCATTTCAATTAACAGTATTTAGAAAATAACAAGCAATATAAACAGCAAGCCAAAATGAATTCATTTAGGCTGAACCCAACGTTGGGTCTCTCATTCGACTGACCGTATGTTTGACTGCCTGTAGATTATTATAATAATGAACAGGTTACATTGTCAAGGTAGCAAAGCTTAACTGTGTGTGTGCTTGCGGCGCCAGCGCTATCAGTTGAGTTTTTCCTTCTAACAGTGAAGCAACTACTTTTTAGAATTGTAAACGGTTTGCCTTTATTTGTGTACATTCACGATAAAAAAAAATTATTGTGCGTAAAATATATATTATATTATAATATATTCTCGCATTGGCCTATTTATTCGTTTTATACATATGTATACCGTATTTTCCGGACTAGTCAGGTGCGACTTATTTATCAAAATTAATTTGACATGAACCGAGAGAAATGAACCAAGAGAAAACATTACCATCTACAGCCGCGAGAGGGCGCTCTATGCTGCTCAGTGCTCCTGTAGTCTACACTGAAAACATAGAGCGCCCTCTCGCGGCTGGAGACGGTAATGTTTTCTCTTGGTTCTTGGTTCTAAATAAATGCGACTTATAGTTCAGTGCGACTTATATATGTTTTTATCCTCGTCATGACGTATTTTTGGACTCATGCGACTTATAATCATATATAAAATACGATATATATATATATATATATATATGTATATTTCTGCTCGCAGAAGTGCTGCAGGTGTGTGATGTGATATGAAGACCATGTGAAAGATAAGCAAAATGAACATCCCTCGTCTGATATTTACCTGAGATATCAGGTGAGTCTCTTTTCTCTGGGCTTTCTGCCGAGGCTGTGCTCCACTCCACCGTACTGATCACCTCTTCTTTCTTCTCCTCCACTGTGTGCGTGTGACCTCCGTTACCCACAGAAACATGCCCTGCAGGACACAGACACACACACACTATGATTAGGGTCATTATATCATTTAGGGTAATTTTATGTTCATTGATGATTATATAACAACTTTTCTAAGATATTTTATAAATCAATATAATATACTATAATTGCACACATTTTATGTGCACCCTGTTTTAGTCTGTCCATTAAATCACCCTTTTTTTTTGCAGTGTCTGCTTTTTGAATTAATGAATCTTGAGCTGAAGATTATATATATATATATATACATACAACTAAATACCTTAGGAAAAAAAATGTTACAAACCAAACATCCCCCCTGAAAATTAAAAATGTTTTATCATAAATCTATATGACCAGCATTGTGTGATCATGTCATTTTCTTCTGCAGCTGACATTTTATGGTTTTGCGATATCTGTATCATTTTAATAAAAAAAATACTAAAATCTGAGATTAACCTGGTCAAGAAATTAACATTTGAAATTAAGAAATCATTTAAATCATTTTCTAACTATGTCAGTGTGTGTGTGTGTGTGTGTGTGTGTGTGTGTGTGTGTGTGTGTGTGTGCGTGCGCGTGTGTGTGTTCTGACCCTGAGCTGTGGTGGCTGTGCTGAGTCCACTGCCGTCCGGTGGGAAGCGTGTGTTGTTGATCAGCAGGTCAAACTTGGTGCTTCGGCAGGTGTTTGTGCAGAGAGTGCTGTGCTGATAGAAATCCAGCTGACCCGAGTCCATCATCTTTCTTCATGACACACACACACACACACACACACAGAACTGTCAGATGTTATGACTATCAATCACTGAAGAACATTTGTTTTCATTGACTATCCAAAAGAGGTCAAAGTGGGTACTTTTTTTTTGATCTTGTGTAAGAGTGTGTATAAGTGTATATAAAGTATATTACAATTGATATTGCAATTACAATATTACAAAATGGAAATGAAAATTACTTTAAACGTAATGCAATGCAATATTGCGTTACTCCCTAAAAAAGTAACTAATTACTACTTATTAAGTTTTTATGGAAAGTAATGTGTTATGTTACTTTTGCATTACTTTTTAAATCTGGCCAGGGCTTGTTTGTTTGTTTTTAATATAAAAAGTTCTTCTTTTACAAAAGTAAAAGGGCTTTCACACCAAAAGTGAAATGAATACAACTCAGGCTGAAGAATAGCAGGAGAAGAAAGTTCAACACTATTCAGCAATAACAAAAATGAATAACAACTGTGCAACTTTTGCTAAGTATAGTTGAAGTGAATCAATACAGGTCAGTAACAAAGACATTGGTTAATAAAATGGGATAAAATAACATTTGTCTTATTTCACATAATTAATTATTGCAGGTTTTTATAATCTTCTGAGTTTGCATTTGACTGTTTTCATTCATTTTGAGGGATAACTGAATTAGTTTTTGTCCAGGTGAGGTGAGTAAATACATGTTCATATTTACTCTAGAAGTCCAGTAACATCTGTTCACACACTCTGCACTTACTCCTGATTTCTCTCAACATGGCAACCTGACGGCTGTCAGTCAATACATGGGGAAAATAAAGTAACTCAGATATTTCCTTCTAAATTAAAAAGGTAATGCATTACTTTAATCGTTACTTTACAAAAAATCGTATTACGTATCTTGTGTTACTTGTGATGCATTACCCCATTGCTCATCAATGTCTGTTCCAAAACAGTGGACCAATCAGAAGCCCCCGGAGGCGGAGCAAGCACTGACAGCCTCTTATATTTACAGTCAAATGTTTCACGGCAGAGGACGCACTCTGTGCTGCGTTTTTTATAAAACCATTATAAAAGCATTTTAAGATGATAAACTCAATTTTGAGTGCCTTTGAATCAGATTAAAATACTAAAACAATATGCGTAAGCAGACCTGAGCATAACTCCACCCATCCGGATCGCTCGCTTCCAGTCCTTCAAGGTGGCTTTCCCCGACAAGTGCACAAACTGCTTTGGACTAATCAACTGATCCTCATACTGCAGAGAAACAGAGCAGGCCAGATTAAACACATCATCAGCAGTTGTCAGCAGCATTAGGACACCAACCTTCACACATTTGACATTGATTCCCGGGCAGACAAACTTCTTGAATAGAAGGATGGCTTTACTCTCGCCGCATGTAATGGGATAACCAAGCTCCAAATCCTCTCCTTCAGCAGACGCCTCGTCTGAACATAAACACACACATCAACAAGAGTTTATTGTGGCAAAACTGCATTAGGTGTATTTAGTGACAGTGTAATCTGCTGCTTGGAGAGAGCTGATAAATTTGAGCAGACAGCTTTTACAGCTAAGACACTGCTTGCAGGAAACTACAGAATGATTACTGCTAATAATGTGAGTTAATAAAGATGGTTTGAAAAGAACACATGAGCTGTGCAAAATCTGCTGTCATGGTGCAAAGAAAAATCATCCCCATTCAGTTTTAGGATATGATTACCTTGTGCCTCCACAGCCACAACTGCTGAATCTGTCTCACTGCTTTCATCTCCAAGTCTATCAAACATAAAGCATCATCTATAACATCAAACTGCATTTGTTCTTCCCAGAAGAGTTCAAGTTTGATGCATGATTATTATGTGTGTGTTGTGCTCACCCAGCTGTGATGGGCTGCAGCTGCAGGATCAGCTGAGTCTTGCTTTGGTTGTCGGGATCTCCATCCTCTTCCTCAGCGCTCTTCATCCCCACCATGTCCTCCACAGACACAGTGACTTCTGTCTCTGCCATAGCCCTCGCTCCTTCAACACCGACGAGTGTGACAGTCCTGCATAAGATTTGAGATTTTAGGCAAACTTTCAGCATCATTACTCTTCAGTGTCACAAGATCCGGCAGAAATCATTCTAATATGCTGATTTGCTGCTTATTATTATTTTTAATGTTGCAAACAGTTTTTAATTCCCTTTATTTTATTTATGTATTTATTGTGGAAGCTATGATACTTTTTCCATGATTTTTTGACAAATAGAAAATTCAAATGAACAGCATTTGAAAAGGCATTTTAAAATATTTTGTAACATTAGAAACGTCTTCCCTGTCACTTTGATCAATTTAATGTTTTCTTGAATAAAAGTATTAATTATTTTGAACTTTTTAAAAATGAATGATTTATAAATGATCATTTGACACTGAATTTTAATCATAATAATCATAACTAGATAGTAAAGTTTGTGGACAAACTTTAAGTTGGCTTGAAAAAGCCTGGCCAGAAAGTTTGAAATAGTTTTAAAAGCTTAAGGTTTGAGGGTTTTCAGTTTTAAATAATTTAAAGTAGTTTTGAAGTTTTGAAGGCAATACAACCTATCAAGTTACTATCATGTTGTTAACGTGTTTCCAGCATGATTATCATGTCACTAGCATGTTGGAATCATGACTAGCAAATGACTAGCATGTCTGTAGCATGTTGTTAGGATGACTAGCATGTGACTAGCATGTCATTAGCATGATTAGCAAATGACTAGCATGTGTGTAGCATGTTGTTAGGATGACTAGCATGTGACTTGCATGTCATTAGCATGATTAGCAAATGACTAGCATGTCTGTAGCATGTTGTTAGGATGACTAGCATGTGACTTGCATGTCATTAGCATGATTAGCAAATGACTAGCATGTCTGTAGCATGATGTTAGCATGATTAGCAAGTGACTGGCATGTTGTTAGCATGTTTAGCAAGTGACTAGCATGTTGCTAGAATGTTTCTATGCTAATCCAGCTAAAACCAGTTGATTCATTAAAAAAAAACAGCTGCGACCAGCGTGACAGCGGCCAAAATTACTTAAAAACCACCAGCTTGGGAGACCAGCCAAAGCAACCGATCAGCTTAGGCTGGTTTTAGCTGTATTTTCAGTAGGGAGTTTTAAGCTTTGCCATGCCAATTAAAGTCTATGGGATTTTAGGTGGTTTTGATAGTCT
Source organism: Carassius carassius (assembly GCF_963082965.1). Lineage (NCBI taxonomy): Eukaryota > Metazoa > Chordata > Actinopteri > Cypriniformes > Cyprinidae > Carassius > Carassius carassius. The sequence goes on from NC_081762.1 coordinate 28,733,554, forward strand.
GGTTTACGAAAACGGTAAGCCGGATCAGTTAGAAAAGATATAGCAACCCGAGTCAGACCAGTCTGAAGGTCTGACCATTCTAGCTTGAAAGCTCTATGAGGAGATACATTTTAAAATTTAGTCTCAGAAGAAGTTTAAATTGGTTTTTCAGTAAGTTGGCTTTTTCAAGCCAACTTAATAATAATAATATGTATTTATTTATTTTAGTTTTTTACTCCAATATACTGATTAGTAGATTATAAGTAGGAAACGTTTAAATTTAACATTGAACATGTTTAATTTTCTTAATACACAATTGTGGTCTTACTGAACACAATTCATTTGATCATGTAAGTCCAAAAACTTCTTTAAAATTAACCATATATACATTTTGTAACATGCTCCACCTCTTAAGAACCATAAATACACAAAACTTGACAATTAAGCAATGATAACATGAGTCAACACGGAAAGGTTTCAACTTTCAAAACCACTGTAGACCTCAATGCTTTACATTTTTTAATGTTTTTCTATAAATTGAGGCACCATGAATAATGATCACCGGCAGCCTCGGGTTATAAAAATTGTGCATCCGAAATCTGTTGATAGTGATTCCGTAGCTGTGTCAGGACACCCCATCCACAGCTATGCCAGTCACAGCAGACGCCCTTTGACCCCTCGACGGTCCCTGACTGAAGAGCCAGTCTGTGAGTCCGACGCCAATTCGCATACTATCCGTCCTAAATAGTATGCGAAACTAGAATTAGTACGTCCCAAATCGTAGTATGTTGAAAAGAGTATTCCAAAGATACCCGGATGGTCTACTATTTCCGGTTAGAATTCGAAGTGCAGATCAATGCACACACTCTAAGTGCTAATATTGCCCACAACCCATTGCGTGCGGGAGGTTCTACAACGACGCCACCCTGCTTTCTTCACTCAACTTGGTAGAAGAACACATTGCAAAATGTATTGTGAAAAAAAACGATGAGAAAAAAAGATGGGAATAGAAAATAAAATTTTATTGGACATACAAGAATGAATGAAACGTTAACAGTTGTGGTGTGCGTAACTACGTTGGCAACCACGTTGTCGTTCACGTTGCATGACGTCATCGAAGTATGTCCCAAAACGTGCATACTCTTTTGCTACACACTCAAAAGTATGTACTTTTTCCTCACAAAAAAAGTACATACTTTTAGGTCGTAGTATAAGTAGGCGAATTGGGAACCTCTCAGAGACGGTAGATCACACACAGCACTGAACATCCCACCGTCGGGACAAACATAATGAACACATAATACTCACATCGGGAAAATGTGCATCCATTAAACAATAAAAAAAAAACTATTTAAAAAAGAGTTACCAAAACCTAAACCAGCGGACCTTTCCAAATTAAAACTGCCTGAAATATTACTTAAAACAGTTGCAACAAGTTTTATATATATATATATATATATATATATATATATATATATATATATATATATATATATATATATATAATTATTTTTAATAGCGAAAAGCTGTCTTTCTACAACGTCCGAACTCCGTGGACACTGTCTACTGAAACACCACACAAACTGAAACACTGCTGGAGTGTAGATGAGATCTGCTGTTGTGGTCTGTGTGATCTGTGGTATTTGGGCGGAAACTGTGTTGGTTGCCATGGTGAATGTTTCTAAGCGGGTGTTGTGCTCTTCGGTGGCTAATTCGGTTAGCATGTTAGCCCTTTACATTGCGCCATTCCATTCTCACTCCTCTGCTGGTGGTGATGCTAACGCGCTATGCTAACACACAGCTTCATGTATCTGTTTGTTTGTGTGTTTGTTTGTTTGTTGGTTTGGGAGCAATGTGTGTTTACAAACAGCACATTCACAAACACCTCGAGCGCAGCTAATTCACGCAGCGTCCGCGAGACTGTTTGTAAATGACGCGCTGGCGTCGCGCCGCGGTGCTCTCTTCTCATGACGTCTCCCTTGCGGCGGGACGCACACACACAAACGACGCGACTCGACGCTCCTCCGCCATTCGACGGGGCTTCCCGCGGACGTTTCTCGTCGACGAGCTGCCGAGGTCCTCCGCCGCGCTCGACGCGTTTATCCGCTAACGGTACGTCTGAGAGAGAAGTGCGCTGGACTGGCCTTACCGTTTAGATCGCGCTCGGCGTCATCCTACATAGCGAGAGGCTCGCGTGAACATGCGCAGTGTGTGTGAGTGACACTTCCTGATCCAGATGAGCTGTTCACACAGCTCTGATCCTGCTGAAGTAAACCAGGTTAACGGAGAGATTCGTGTCAGTATCAGGTCAAAAGTGAAAAGTTACGGAACCGTTTTAAACAGTGACTGTTTTCGTTGTGAATCTGTTCTTTCGCTGTTCTGTGCGTCTGTCAACATCAGCTCTGCTTCAGATATAAGTAGAGTTTATTAAATCTTAAATCGTGTTTATGTGTTATCATGTTTTTATTGTGTTAGTTGTATTGTTTAGTTATTAGTCCTAGTATTTAATCAAAACAACCCAACTGCAAGTTTGATTGATATTGATTAGAATTAGGTAATTGAATTATACAAAAAGGTCACTTTTTTTCTCTCTCTCTCCCTCCTGTCATAGCTATGCAAAGACTTTATTTCAAAAACAGTGTCATAGCTATTAACTATATCTGTTATAGTTTTAAATCTGTATTCAGCTGTATTTTGAGAAGTCTCACAGTAATCAGGGTCGAGTCCCACTGTAAGGTCAACCCTGCCTGCTTTAAATGTTTCAGAATGATTAAAACTCGTTAGAAACTTAGAAAAGTACTCAAAAAGTAATCAGTTACATTAATAAAGTAACTGAAATAGTTACACTACCTATTACATTTTAAATAGGGTGACTAACTGATGACAAGCAGCTGCAACAAGGCCATAGAAGTAATCATCACAACTACTATAGGTTTATTGGTTTATTATTATTACTTATGGATAATCAAATAAATGGCAATGCTCATGAATGCCTGTATAGGTTATGGAAAAATCATGGAAATGCATTGATAAAAGAATAATCCTTCAAAATATGCGTGACCCTGGAGCACGAAACCAGACAGAGTCTCTGGGGCATATTAGTAGCAATAGCCAGCAATACACTGTATGGGTCAAAATTATATATATATATTGCCAAAAAAATCATTAGGATATTAAATAAAGATCATGTTCCATTAAGATATTTTGTAAATTTAACTACCGTAAATATAGCTAAACTTATTTTTGATTATTATTATGCACAGCTAAGAGCTTCATTTGTACAACTTTAAAGGTGATTTTCTCAATATTTTTAATATATATATATATATATATATATATATATATATATATATATATTCAAGTTCAAGTCTGCTTTATTGTCAATTTCCACATGTACAGTTCATACATACAGAGAATAGAGTTCAGCTTCCTGAAAGCCTGGTGGATGAAGCTGTCCTTCAGTCTGCTGGTCCTGGCCTGAAGACTCCGCAGTCTCCTCCCTGTTGGGAGCAGACTGAAGAAGCTGTGATGCAGAGCAAGTGAGACATGTTCCCTAAATGTGCTGGAGGGAGGGGAGAGAGAGACACCAATGATCTTCTCAGCTGCTCTCACTATGCGTTGCAGAGTCTTTCGGCAGGACGCGTTGCAGGCGCCATACCACACAGTGATGCAGCTCGACAGGATGCTCTCGATGGTGCGGGGCTCTGGCTCTTCTCAGTTTGTGGAGGAAGTAGAGACACTGTTGTGATTTCTTGGCCAGTGCTGCTGTGTTTTCAGTCCAGGAGAGGTCCTCTGTGATGTGCACACCCAGGAACTTGGTGCTGCTCACTCTCTCCACAGTCGCACCGTTGATGGTCAGAGGAACGTGCTGAGTGTGTGCTCTCCTGTATGGCGGGTAGATAATGACTTTTCTAAGTCTACCCTGAAGAAGGCGAAGGAGCAGTCTACCCTTCCGTCGCCGTCAGACCGTGTGAATTTTTGAATGGGATTGATAGAGACGTCAGAAGACAGACCCGCGGCGACGTCACGGCGACGTCACTGTTGGAACCAATCATAGGCGGCGACGTGACGACGGCGTACGTAAGAAATGTATCAAAAATAGTACGTGTACTAAGTACGTCTGAACTAGCTACGTCGCCTCACAAGACGCCTGATATATACGTAGTCTCAATATACGTCGCTTTACACGAAATGTAAAGTTTGCATTACAGTAGATGCATTTGTAACAGGTTGTTATTTAGATATTTCCCAAAACGTGGTAATAGTGCATAATAATTACTGCATGAAGTCTATTTTATGTTTGATAAATTCTGTTTATCTGTTAAGTTGGTGTTGAAGTACAGCACATTAATGTTCAGTTTGCTTGGATGCTACAAAAAGTAGGGAAAACTGAGAGGAAATGCATGATTTCTGCTTGAATTACATTTCTTTCTTGTTTCCTTGTGATCTTGACAGAGTGTAATTTTAACAGAAATAAAGTTGTATTTATAATAGATATTCATTAGACATTCGATCTTTAACATTAAATTGCGTCGAGAACAAAGTCGTTCTAAGCAAACATGCTTAGGTTTATTCATTTATAATATTTGGGACGCTAAGGCTGTGATATTAATGTTGTCCACTAGATGGCGTGGGGATTGTCCATGGGATTGATTTTAACCCAAATGTGCTTCGAGAAGTTTTAATCCTTATAAATTGAATCAAACGCGATGATCTACTTAATTTGCATAACTATGGTGCGCTGACAGTATAGTATGACTTTTCATGATGGGTTAGGGTTCCTGATGTTCAATATAGGAGACAGATCTGGACTGATCTAGCACATTCACTCTGTCTCTACCAAACCATGCTGTTGTAGCACATGAATGAGAGAGTGCTAGTGTTAGTTGGTTAAGTGCAGGCGAAAAAGATGAGTCTTTAGCCGTTTCTTTACTCATTTTCAAGAAACGGCTAAGGCCTGCACTTAACCAACTAACACTAGCACTTTTTATTTTCTTGTCTTTTAATTAAAAAAAAAAAACCTGGCTATGCGTTCTATACTAGACTAACTGAGACTTGTCATGGCACTTGTATACTGTTGTTGTTCTCTTGTTGACCTGACTGCTTCTATTGTTCTCATTTGTAAGTCGCTTTGGATAAAAGCGTCTGCTAAATGATTAAATGTAAATGTAAATGACAGAATGAGAGCTGGCGTTGTCTTTGTCTAATAACCACGGACTTCTCTTGAAAGATGTCATCTTGATGGCAGTATATGTCTCTGTACAATACCAATGACATGTAATGCCTCCATGTCAGTGTACCCTCACACATGCCAGTCACCCATGCCTCTTGCTCTGATAAACCCCCATCCAATAACCTGACCTATTACCAATTTACTCTGATTATAGACAGTTTGAACCCTTTAAGCCCTGAGGCTTCACCTCAGTGAAGGTATTGTTTTTGCTTTGACATACACAAAAATAATGACTCCTAACTCAAAAACTGTAGCAAGGAGAGTCAAAAGGATGGTATCATTTGATACAAATCTTTCTATATTTTTAGAGGGAAAAATCTTTGCCCTCTGAATATTTTCATGTGGAGAAATAGATGATAAAATGTAAGAGAAATTTGCATGGTCAAGGGATATTTTTTTATATCTCTCTTATATTTATCTCAAGATAAATCGAGCGCAGCATTAGTTCAGTCAGGCCATGGAGGCAAGGCTGTGAACAGCTGATGCGGATATCTGTCAAATCGCTCCAATCACCACCTCTCTCCTATTAGACACGGGACATATATATATACACGTGGCACTACTGCTTGGTAAGTATGCTCAACGGCTCACAACCCTCCCTCCCTCCCCATTATAAGCATGAGCACATTACTGCGCACCTTCTGGCTGTCGTCTTCTTTGTTTCAGATCACTAAGGCTTCCTAAATCTTAGCTGGTATGGACCTCACTGCTGAGAGACACTCATCTTCATAACCAGGCATCAGGATAGACGTCCCTCTGCCACATCTACATGATTATCACTGTTTGCTTTAAAGACTTATTAAAAGTCTTAATTGTTATCTATTTCTAAATTCATGGTTCCGGGGGGTTAATGTTAAAGCTCTTGTATGTTCAGTTATTCTGTGAGCAAGAACCCCCATAAGGAACCATACCGCCAAAGATAAATTGTGTTCAATATACTCAAGTAAACTTGCCAAAGTGGTTCCTGTCTGAAATAAGGTAGGAGAACATTTCATTTTGGAACCAAGCTAGCCTTTCTCTTAGTCCTTGAAAGTTTAGAAATTTTTGGTTTAGTTAAATTCCTAAATAATTACACTTGTTTTATTTTACTATGAGACCTTTCAAATTACATGACAACGACTAACTGAGCTGTATGATGTTTTCTGACATATTAGGGTACATGGCACAAAAAAAAATATTTAATTTCTTTAATTATATATATTTATATAAGTTATATAAAAGATAACATACAGAAACATTCTAGGTTTTATATTCTGCTTGCCAAGTGTTCAAAGGATATTTCCAACTGATTTCTTTAATTCATGGGTTTAGGTATTATTCACATGAAAGACGAAATGGGTTGTTTTGATTTTAGACTCATTTCAATTGTGAGAATCTGCTGTAAATAATTATGACATTTTCCACAATCAGAGCATGTGTTATGATATGACCAGCATAAAAATCCACGAGAAAGTTACACAATGTGCACACTTGGGAGTTTATAATTCGATGATGAATATCTTTAGATCTATGACAGATTATGGTAAACTCTTTTTAATCAGGAGAATTTCCTGAAAATAATGACATCCAATTATGTGCATGTTTCTTTATGAGGAATATCTATCTATCGATCTGGTCGACTGATCATGGTAAATTTTGGATTATTAATCAGAAGAATTTTCTGAAAAGAATGTGTCAATTTTCAAGATCTATGCATGTTTGGCAGGAGTGCAACCTCTGATTTATATATATATATATATATATATATATATATATATATATATATATATATATATATATATATTATTTAGTTAATTAATTAATATTTTGCTCAGCTCCATGTCATAATTAATTTTTATGTATTATAGCTTTATGAGAGATATCTTAGGATCTCAATGATGGATTTTCTGCAAATAATGACGTGTCTTTTTCTATGATATATGATATTTCATGAGGTTATGAACGAAATCGCCATTACAGATACCTTTGATGTTTTTTTGTTTTTTTTTGCCAAGCTCCTGTGTAGTTTAATGCGTGTTATAACTTCATAGGAATATCTTTAGATAATGACGGATTATAGTGATTTGGGGCTCTTTTTAATCAGGAGAATCTAAATAATGGTATTTATTTTTGTTTTATGTTTTATAAAGTTATGAGCAAAATAAATAAAGCCCAAAAATAATATTACTTACATTCATTAGAGCTGAGATATTCGAAGCTTTTAAATAATTTTTTGGTTATTTCATTCAGGGGTTACTTACTAATTTGATTATTTTTCATGCAGGAGGTGTTCTTTCACTTTCATTTTTATTTTATTTTTTTTAAATTATTATTATTATTATTTTGCAGCCATCAAAATTAAAATGTGTTTATATTTACAAAATATATTTAATTTTTTTAATTATTTTATTTGTACTTTTGTTAATTAAATAACAGTTAAAGATTAAAGATTGTATTGTAAAACATTTACAAAAACCTCAACCGATAATATATTTGTTATTAAATGATTAAACTTTCATCTAAAACATAACATGGTTTTCTTGTTGTGACTTTTACTCAAGTTTAAATATTTAATAATTGTCTATTTTGTTTTTAAGTCATCAAAACAGTTGGATCATAATATGAAAGTATACTTAGATTTTTATTCTTAGTATTATTTTTTTTTCATTTATAGATTTCTCACAATCCAAAATTATGATTCAGTGAATTGTGATGGCTTTAAGACCTCTTCCCACAATATTAAATAAAGCAGTGTCAATTTTTTATACTTTGCTTTATTCCATGAGCAAGCAGAGTACGAACAATGTTTAAGTAATGAAATCTGAAAACAGCAGAAGTCAACAAATTTAAATGGGGGGAAAAAATACCAGAAAATACATTTATAAACTACTAAAGTGACAAAGTGGCACTTCTCCGGGTGTGTGTTCACTGTGCACTTTGGATGGGTTAAATACAGAGCACGAATTCTGAGTATGGGTCATACTTGGCTGTTTTTTATGTTATCTCTCTTTTTTTTTTTTTTTTTAATGAATACATATATGATATGTTTTATAAATATTAGTCATGATAGTTTTTTGTAATATTCAGTGAAATGAGCCATTGTATACTTATCTGAAGCCAAAAATCATATGTTTGAGGGACATGGAAAAAGTATTGGTTTATAGGAAAGTCTTAAAATAACTTTTATGTCCCACAGAAGAAATAAAATCCTGCAGGTTTGGAAAGATGTGAAAATGAGTAAATGATTTCTCAGTGATTACTTGATTATGAAGTTCTTGATTTTGGTGAACTATCCTTTAAGTAAAATACAAATACATCCCTTAAGTAAAATCAAATACATTACTACATGCATGAAAGTATACTTCAGATATTACTTATTTTAACTTATATCACTGGATTATAGAAAAACATGTTCTCTTTCATTGTATTACTTGGTAAAATTACACCTCAGATGATGATGTATTATTTAGAGGGTTAGTGTAATGCAGAGATGTACCTAGAATTTTTTTTTGGCAGACGTCAGTTGAGGCGACGTACTTATCACGCGTCAATTGAGGCGACGTCAGTTGAGGCGACATAGCCTTCTCACATGTAAAAGTACACGACTGTCGACTTCGGCAGGTAATCCTGTCACATTCCACTCGCCATACTCCTGAAGTCTACAACAATCTCCTTTGTCTTCTCTACGTTCAGAGAGAGATTGTTGTCACTGCACCACCCGGCCAGGCGGCTCACCTCACTTCTGTAGTTTGACTCATCTTTGTTACTAATGAGACCCACAACAGTCGTGTCATCCGCAAACTTAATAAAGAGGTTGGAGTTGTGTGATGGTGTGCAGTCGTGGGTCAGCAGAGTGAAGAAGAGGGGGCTCAGCACACATCCTTGGGGGGCCCCAGTGTTTAGTGTGATGGTGCTGGATGTGATGCTGCCGTCCCGTACTGCCTGAGGTCTTCCAGTCAGAAAGTCCAACAGCCAGTTGCACAGCGAAGTGTTGTGCCCCAGCTCGATCAGTTTGTAAATGAGCTGTTGAGTGATGATTGTGTTGAATGCTGAACTGAAGTCTATGAACAGCATTCTGACATATGAGTCCTTTTTGTCCAGATGTGTGAGTGCTGAGTGGAGGGTAGTGGCAATGGCATCATCGGTCGACCGGTTGGACCGATATGCAAACTGGAAGGGGTCCAGGGAGGGGGGTAGGGGGGGCAGACTTGATGTGGTGCATTACTAGCCGTTCAAAGCACTTCATGAGGATGGGGGTAAGTGCAACAGGATGGTAGTCATTGAAGCAGGATGGAGATGGCTTCTTCAGAACTGGAATGATGGTGGTAGTTTTGAAACATGTGGGAACTGCTCAGTGACTCAGTGAGATGTTGAAAATGTCTGTGAAGACATCAGTGAGTTCTGCTGCACAGTCTCTCAGTACACGCCCAGGGATGTTGTCAGGACATTTGAAGGATCTCCTCACGCTGTCTGAGGTCAGCGTCATCACCCTGTCACCGGGAGGAGGTGTAATCTGTATGAAACAAGCATAGAGTTGCATCTGCGGAGATGAGTGAGTGCTATTGTAATCTTAAAAAAAGATAAAGCTCTAGTGTATCAATACATTATTAAAATCTCAATGCAGCCTCTTTACTGTTTTCCTCAGACACAATCATGATCATTACTTCTGCCGGTGTGCTGTGGCAAGCTTTATGTGTGTGCTTGAGGCTTGTAGGCTATGTAAGCAATTAAAAGCTCATTATAATGATTACTCATTATATTAATCATTATAGTGATTAGTCGACTAATGCTTAAAATGAATGACTAGTCGACCAGAAGAATCTTTATTCAGGGCAGCCATAAATATCACAGGTTCCTAACATAACTAGGCTATAACTCTGGCTAAGCTATAGGCAAATAGACCAACACAGTAATTACTGAGAGACTGGCATTCTTACCAACATAAACAATGCTTTGTAAACCTAGTTAATGTACAGCAAATGTGATGCTATGCTATGTTGATTCATGTTTTATTACATTTTCTCGCTTTGCAATTTTGTCTGCAAACTCTTTTTGGTTCGAATGCACACAAAATCTGTTGGACAGCTCTACTTTTAGACATTTCATCATTGCCAGTTTGTGTAATGTTGCTTGAACACAGCAGTGGACATTGATTCCTGAATGATTCAGTGTTTTGAAATAAATCAGTTGATCAACTGGATGAGCCCAAAAATGTCCTCTATGGTCTTATATAGTGCATTATTTGAGGAGCCATCCAGTTTGTAGTGGTATCTGAAAACATATTAATGCAGAGAATTGTGAATGACCGTACAGGCAATATAGTTATAGTTGAAACAATGTTACCTGAAGAATAAATCACAAAAAAGGTCCACATGTACAAAATACATTTGCACAAAGGTGAAATCATATTGAACTGCTTATCTTTTACACACACACACACACACACAACACAAAACATACCACAAGAGACCGAGAGCACTGATCTTAATTCTAATTTTATTTAAACATAATGAATCTTATATGACATTTACCAAATCATAATGCAAATATATTGACAGTTTACAATGCCCAGAGCTTGATGTATCATTACTATTAGCAATAATTACAGTTGATTTAACATTTAAATGTGCAATACCGTTCACTCTGCTCATCCACGTCAGTGATGAACCCTTAAAGGCCTGTTACAGATGTGTTTATGTGACAGTGGGTTACTAATGAAAGCCCTGCTGTTACACTGAACTCTTCTATTCTCTATCTATAATACACAATAAACTTAGTCCATTTACACTAGCTATTGGATTTATTTCCCTGCAACCAATTTTATTCAAATGGGGTCATTGAGCGGTTCTCTTTTGACCACCAGGGTGCGGGTACAATGTATTTGGCACCACCATGAGTGATTTTATCATTGTTATAATGCATTCATATGTGAACTAGTACTTGAGAAGCAATATGTGCAGTTAAATATGCCATGAGTAAGTATTAATGAATGCAGTTACGATAGAAACTAGTCAAATTGTGCAAAACCGTTCAGTGAGCGCAACACAACAGCATTGTGGTCACATATTTCAGTCCTTTGGATCTTTATTTGAATATGTATACATGTAAACACACTCCTTTAAATGTTACAAAGGTAAAATAATCTAATTTAATCAACCCATCAGAATTTCAAATGCCATGTTCAGAAAATGTTTCCACGAGGCTTTTCGCACTGCATTTGACTATTTTTACATCTGTGAATTGTATTGGTAAATTTAGCCTTAATCCAACACATTAACGTCTATATAAATAAACCCTGTGTCTTGTAGGTTCTAGTGTTGGATGAAAAGTTGGACTTATTCACTCATTTATACACAGTTTTCTGCGACCTCACTCACATTCATCTGATGCTTTTCATCTGCACAATAAAGCTGTGAAAATGAGCAAAGGAGTGATTGTCCTAAAGCACATGGACCAAAAGCAACAGATTTGTGTCTCATTTTCTGTTAGGAGAAGTCTCAGTTCTGCATACGATCAGCTTTGTTTAGCTGTATATGACCATGGAGCACGAAACCAGTCATAAGTAGCACAGGTATATTTGTAGCAATAACCAACAATACATTGTATTTTTCTTTTATGCCAAGAATCATTAGGATATTAAGTACAGATCATGTTCCATGGAGAGATTTTGTAAATTTCCTACCATAAATACATCAAAATGTAATTTTATAGTAATTAAATAGTAATAAGCATTGCTAAGAACTTCATTTGGACAACTTTAAAGGCCATTTTTTTCAATATTTATTTATTTGCACCCTCAGATTCCAGATTTTCAGATAGTTTTATCTCAGCCAAATTGGTATGATATGCCATGCATTGATAGAAAGCTTATTTATTCAGCTTTGGATGATGTATGAATCTCAATAAAAAAATAAAATAAATAATAACTAAAAAAAAAAAAAAAAAAAAAACCTTATGACTGGTTTTTCGATCCAAGGTCACATATTATTACTGAAGATAATTTGGCAGTTTAGGAGAATTTCACACTTCAACTAATTAATCTATAATAATATATAACTAATTGTACAAATCTGATGTTCCTCTGGCACAGACTTTCTCATACTCTATTGTCATCCTGGTTCTGAATTAGAGTATGTGTAGTATGTTTAGCTGTGGTTAAGCCACACAAACCTTTAGCTTCCACCTGACATGTAAATACACCGTGCCCTGCTGATATTTACAATGCCTTTGGTCGTACAGAAACGTGTGTACAAGCACAGCCAGTAAAGCCGACGACACACGATGGAACTAAGACTCTGAGCAATGCTGCCTCCAAACCTCTGTTCAGCAAGCATGTCTGACGTCTTACTGAACCCACTGCCCACATGGCTCAGGTCCCTCTTACACACAAGAATCATAACTATAACTAAAAGGATCGCTATATTAGCGTCCACATCCATGCCTGATGACATTTTGTCTATTATAAGAACGCAAGGCAGATCTTCGTCTGCCACAAATTTCAAGCTCATTAAAGTCAAGTGGATTTTGATTGGAATCGAATGATTATTAAAACGTTATAGTTGTTGTTATGGATTTTGTGTTTGGTGTGAACTTCCAGCAAGTCTTTGGGATTTTTTTTGGTCACTTGTTACATTGCTGTTAAGTGGAAACCACAGCAGGTGGTGCTGTGATCAGCTCATTTAGTTCAGATGGGTGTAGTACATGAATCTTTCTAATAAGGAGAACTGTGAGTATTTGAGCATGTTTTGTTTTTCTCTGCTGCTCTGTTCCAATCTCTAGTGAGCTCAACGTATACTTCAGCCTTTAAGTGTACACTAGAGTATGCATACAGTGAGAGTGGTGTACATTTAATCTCCAGCATGGTGCAAGCATTGCCAGATTGCTCAGGTGGCAATACTCCAATGTTCTCCGAAGTTTTCAAGTCAAAACTGTTGATACTTTGGGTGTAAGGTGACATCCGAACCATTGGATCGTCATTAGTTATTCAACTGTAACGGTACACAGAGGTGGAAATTAGTTTAAGACTTGTTTGCATGCAGTGATACTCTAATAAGCACAGGCAATACATAGCACCACAAATACTGGGTAAAATAGTCCATTTATTTCAGTTGATATTTTCCAGCATTGAATGAGATGTAGTAATAATATGTGATTTCAATGGTGGCATAATGTTGCTGACTATCTTTTGGAGCAGGCTTTGTGTCAGGAATGCATCATGCTGTCGAGGACGGCATATCACTAGATTTTACAACAGAGCATATGAGACATGATTACAGCTAATTGTCTTAGAAAATGAATACTGCATTAAAAGATATTACTAAATATTACTCGCGTATCCATTGGCAAGATGACCTTTTACAGTAGATTGCATTCAGAATTATTTTCTGAATGATATAGTATTTTGTAATAGTTCACCCAAAAGTTCTGTCAGTAATTCCTCATTCCTCATGTAGTTTCAAACCCATAAGACCTTTGTCCATCTTCAAAAGACACATTAAGATATTATTGATGAAATCCGAGAGCTTTCTGACCCTCCATAGAGAGCAAAGCAAGTGCCATGCTCTAGGCCCAGAAATGTATTGAGTTCATCGTTAAAATAGTCCATGTGACATCAGTGGATCAACTGTACTGTTACAAAGCTACTAGAATACGTTTTGTGCACAAATAAATAAATAAATAATGGCTTTAATCAAGAATTTCTTCTCTTCCTTGCCAGTTTTTGATGCACATTCATGACAGTACCACGATGACATGAGGGTAATAAAGTAATTAATGACAGAATTCTTATTTTGAGTGGACTAACCAATTAAGGAGTAATGGATTGTTGAATGTGCAAAATTACGTTTGCAGACCCAGCGATCAGTTTGAGGGAGAGTTTAGGGTATGTTTACACGACAAAGATTGCTTTTCTGTAATATGACTGAACACTGAATAATGCACATGCTCATGATGTCACCAGTGTTGCCAGATGTACGATAATTATCTTATTTGTACGATAATTTTGACGTCTGTACGATCTATGATCAGTAATGAAATAAATCCCATAAATGTACAATAATTTCAGAATTTAGTGACAATTGGCGATTGTAATCAGAATCGTATATACTCATACAGCTAAAGTCTGTCTGCATTGTACGTGACAAAGCAACTGTTACTTTGAATAATTTGAACTTTGTGTCATAAACAGAACGAGGCATCAGTTTACTGTCGGGGATGTGTCGTGTCGCGTCATGTCTCAACGCATCCAGAGTAGCGTCACTGATTATAATGGGTTATATAGTATTTTGTTGATTTTTGGGTTAGGGTTAGGGTTTGGTGTAAGGTACGCCTAGTTATTTATCTAGTGTGGTAATTTGCAGGTCATGTCAAATGTCAAATGGTGTTGGTTTGGAAAAATAGCTGTATTCCTTACATTTGACTTGTGTGGTGATAATTAATTTTTTTTCCCCCAAATATGATTATTTTGAGCTTCTGGTACGATACTTGGACATTTCCAATCTGGCAACATTGGATGTCATCATTTTTTAAAATGTGAATTTTTACAGTTTACATGGAGACAACAATGCTATTGTTTCCAAAAAACGTACACTTTGAAACACTTTTTTCAAATATGTTTTCAAACCCAAATGAATAAAATGTTTTCCATTTTTAGTTGATAATAACAGTGTCATGTAAAAACCACCTTGGGGGGGCATTCATAGAGAATGTGTCTTTGCATTTAAAAACACTAGAATGGTTTGAAATAAAAAATAAATAAATAAAACAGCAGAGAACGCAAGGGTCTTGAGACGCGCTTTTGAGATGTGATGTAATAAGGATTTTTTTATTTTAAGAAACAGGTTCTGATAAGAAATTGCCATGCCAACTTGCTACTGTACACAAAAGCTCATAACGCTTGCTCCGCCTCCGGGGGCTTCTGATTGGTCCACTGTTTTGGAACTGACATTGACGAACAGTGCTGTTTAAAAACTGAAATACTTTTTACTTGACACAGAGTTTTAAAACTCAGCGCTCAAGCGAGGCAGTGTAAAAGAAGCAAGCGCAATGGTCATACATGACTGTTTAGCGTGTGTTTACATAGAAACACGATAGAAAAGTAGCACATTGGAATGGTAAAATGCATTCTGTGTGAACGGCCCCTTAGTCTTGCCTTTTTACCAATAAATTGTGTCTACCAGCCAGTTTTCACTTTTACATGTTCGTCTTATTTAAAGAGTTTTGTGGCTTTCAGTCCATGGCTCTTATGAATATAGATGGCATTTATGTGCTATGTGTAGTCCTAAAAACCTATTAAATACACACACTTTACAATATTTTGCTACTGGGAAAAGATCATGCTCTCAGATGTCCTTCTCCTAATACCACCAGCCACTGACTAGCAACAGAAAGTAGCATGGCTCATGACACCGACACAAACTAATGTCTATTGGACATAGGTTTTTTTTAAGGACAATTCATTTGTCCGTCTACAACTTCCTGTGTCAATAAGAAATGTCAACACAGGAAAGAAAACCATGTAGTCAAGCCATATGATAGGGTCTTTGAAGTATTTAAGTGTAGATAAGACTGCAATTATGATATGTTCTCTCTAAATGTTAACTGTACTATAGTAATAGCGGTTTAAGGGAAAGGAGCAAGCCAAATAAACCATATAAGCTCCAGAGGATGTGAAGTACAACTACACTCTAAAATCCTTTATCTGCACTTTATCCACAAGATTGGTGCAAACTTCAGAACATGATGTGATCTCCAACAATTTAGTCCATTCAAGCCCAAATATACTACACCTTTGAGAGGCTTGTACCATCAGCCTCAGACAGCGACAGCAAGGTAAGCGCAGCGGTCCAGGCCTGAGGCAGTGATCATGATGAGACAAGTTAGTGAAAGCGACGACCGACTGATACACAGGTGAGCGATTGCAGGTGGCTTGTGGGAGTCAGCAGTTGCAGCTCTTTTCTCGCTCCGCCTCCTCCTCGGCCGGGTACAGAACTTTAGGGGTGAGGCCGCTCTTGACCCCGTCCCATCCGTCGCGAGTGGAGATCTCGCCCATCTTCATCAGCTCATAGATGTCCCGTGTGAGCAGCTCGAAAGCACGCTCCACGTTGCTGTTGCACTTGGCCGAAGTCTCCACGTAGCGGATGCCAAGTTCGTCCGCCAGCTGCTCGGCCTCGTCCCGAGTCACCTTGCGGTCGCGGTTCAGGTCGCTCTTGTGGCCGATTAGGATGTAGACCATGTGATGAGGCAGGATGTGCTCTCTGACCTCTCGGTGCCACTCCCGCACGTGATCGAAGGTCTTCCTGTTCGTCAGGTCGAAGACTAAGAGGCCGCCCACAGAGTTGCGATAGTACGAAGTAGTGATGGACCTGACGGGATGAAGAAGATGAGAAATTTAAAGACTCTTATAATTAAATGCAGCAAATCATGGCTAGAGATTCTTAAAGGGGTCATCAGATGCAAAATTCACTTTTACAGTGAATTCAGTGAATTCACACAGTTTCAACATAAATGTGTGTTGGCAGTGTGTGTACACAGCTACACTACGTATATTAATAAAAATCCACCCAGTGCTTTTTTTATTTTTTGTAAATAATATCCCCTTTCTTAAATCAAGACACTCTTAGATTCTTGGCTTTTATTTATCATTTAGATAGGACTTGGTCTTGTTTGAGCTGCCCAGAGGCATTGCAAATATCAGAGGAAGTGAGTATAAGGTTTTTGTGTGTGTGTGTGTGTGTGTGTGTGTGTGTGTGTGTGTGTGTGTGTGTGTGTGAATATTTGAAAATCAACCTTTCCTAATAATGTTCTAGTCAGCAAGTTTCATGAAGAATGTGGCTAAAGTTTACAGTCTCATATCACATGGAAGAGAGGGGCGGGGTGAGCAGAGCTCATTAGCATTTAAAGGAACATGCACCGAAACATCTAACAGTGAACAGAGCTTTTTTTGACATGGTAAAAAGGTTGTTGTTTTAAACCAAAGTATGTTACAGATTTTGCATTAAGACCCTAAAAACCCCTTTAAATGCATATAACTGTACAGAAATATTTGGGGTTCCATATAGGGTTGCAAAAAGGCGGACGATTTCTGGAACTTTCCAAAAGTTTTGCGACCATAGTTCCATACAAGTTCAGCAGCATTTGTTGCTTAATGTTTCAATTATTTCAACTATTTTCTTGAGAAAAAGCAGCACATTTCAAGGTTGCAGTGAAGCACTTGTGTTAAAAGTAAATGAGACCAATTTTGGAGGATTTTGAAGCATAAATGTTCAACCCGATCTCATGAGAAAATCTAAATTAACAAGGTAGTGAATTTGTACAATCTACAAAATGTATGATTGAGATTGTACAAATTCATACGAATTGCAAAAACGCAAAACAGTTTTAAGTAAATGCCATTAGAAAGTGCTGAAAATGTGAATCTCTTGAAGAATTTAATAAAATCCCTTACATTTGTTTCTGTTAAAACTAGTGTATTGTTCAAGCTGTAATACTGTTTAAATTATTATTATTATTACTATTACTGTTATTATTGAACCCATAATATTCTATTTTGTTCCTTAACCTGAAACAAGAAACACATGCTGATTGTATTCACTGTATAATACATAACTTCTGGATACCTTGTGGACATTTCAGTATAGCTAAATTATTAGATAGATTTTGCAAGATCGAAAAAATTACATTTCAAGTATGAAAAATCTAGTCATATATAAGATTAAGCTGCAAAATTGCATTTAAAAGAATAAACAAAGTGCATAATAAAGACACAAAAATCTATCAGGAGGGCAATATTAAACATACAAAACCGTCTTCAGGAGGGTACTGTGGCTAGAAATGAATGCATTCCTTATTTCTTTGTATCCTTCACTGTGTGACAATAGCACTAGCACACATTCAAGCAATGTGTCCATCTATGCTATGGGGCCTATACATTTTGCATCTGCATCGGTTTGTTTTGTCAGAAACACTGGCTCCATAAACCTAGAATCCGACTTTACTGAAATTAATTTTAATCACACATTTAATCCTAATAGATTACATACTTGGAAAAAAAGGACTAAATAATGTGTGTCCAATTTTCCTGTGCATACAGCATTCTATCATTTGTGGGAATCAGACAGTTCAGTGTGTGTCTGATCATTCAGATTATAAAAACAAGAAAGGCTTTTCCGCTGGTTGATTTGTATTTCATGAACCGTTCTTTAAAGCATCGAGAGGATGGATGTTTGTGATTCCCCTCAGGCAGGCAGTGCTTCGAAATATAGGGCAAACAGATCAGAGACAGTAATAAACCAAACACATGCTCATCACAGAGTCCAAACAGGTGATGCTGGAACAAATCAATGAGATGCGCCCCTTTAACTCATTCAGAAACAGTCCTGGGCCTGTCAACCCTATTACACAGCACCCAGCAGGTAAATGATAGATCAAACACTCATTTAAAGGGATGCATTCTGATATAATGGGATAAATATACGTGCTCTGCACAATATTACACAACCAATGGCATCGCAAAATGTGATGAAATCATATAGTGATGCACACATTCTGTTTATAGCACTATGCATGGAGACATATGACCAACATAATACCAATACAACACAAGTCTGACCTGAATCTCTCCTGTCCGGCTGTGTCCCATAGCTGTAGCTTGATTTTAACCCCAGGCTCTATGTCTAGAGAGCGGGCGTAGAAGTCCACGCCGACCGTGGGGTCCGCGACGTCGCTGTAGACGCCATCCGTGAACCTCTTGAGCAGAGATGATTTGCCCACCGTCGAGTCCCCCAGTAAAATGATCCTGAACTGGTATTGCCATAAAGCATCCATGGCATGGCGAGTGCAGAGCTGCAGCCACAGGCTCAGAGACAAAGCGGTGTTTACACTGAGTGTGTGGAGGAGGAGGTGAGGTGATGTGCTGCAGTCACGTGACGCCCATCGCATCCCACTCCTTCTGAATAATGTGTTACTACAGTAAATGGAGTGAAGCACTTTCATGTGATCTCTGGAGAAAGCGAAACATGTTTCTCAGAATTACATGTCGTTATATCAAGCTGTTTCCACCATATGTGATACGAGCAGGCCTAGTGTGTTTATGTAATATGAATACATATTTATAAAGCTATAAGCCACGAGAAACGGTGAACTACGGGGGTTTTAGTAACAAACAGTGCGTGACGCGGAGTAATGAGGGTAAAGTCGCTCGTATAAAACAACAATGCTAAAAACGAAATGTTTAATAATTAATAGCATGTGTTTAATAATAATCAGAGTGAACAACTCATCCTCCAATATGTATATATATTTTTTTCCATTAAAACATTATTAAGCCTTCTTTGATTATTAGTATTATTATTATCCTGCTTCTGCTGGGCAAAAAAAAATAAAAAAAAATAAATAAATAATAAGTCTTATTGAATTGCAATTGTGTTATTATAAATGTGTAGGTGTAATGTTTTTTTGTTTTTTTTTTTGTAAATACTAATCATTGACAGCTAACCAAGACTGCTATAATAATCCAAAATGTTTGAACGCCAAAAACTTGTTAAAATTAATAATATTAATAAACAGTGGCATTATATTATCCAATCAAACTGGCATTTAAAGGGTTATAATCCTACAATCCAAATTAATGAATACATCTAGGTAGTTATGATATATATGATATATCAGCGAAGGCAGAAAAATATATATATTTTATGTATTTATTTTTTTATTTTTTTTCGATTCACTATGAGAGCTGCGCTGTGTGACGTGGATAGGTTGGTGTCTCGCTTTGTAACTGTTGTTGGTAACACAATGCAAATGACAAGAGCCAAATATCAGACCAGATTGTGCAGCCGAGGTATGAATGTGTTTCTGAGTGTTTTGCGGTTTCTGGAGATTATATTGGCTCGGTCCAAGCGGAGTCTGCTCTGGCTTTGTCCGTGGTGCTGAAGTACACGTGACGTCATCGGGGCTGTCGGTGCTGAATATGCTTATAAATACCATGTAATGTTAAAAAGGAGATAAAGCGCTCAATGGGTTTATCTTAATCAGCTGACCAATATCCCACTAATCCTGATCACAGAATTTTCCAGCTATTCGTGTATGGCAAAATCTGTGGACAGATGGAATTAGCCATTACATAATCAAGTTTTTTTTTACTGTTTAATTTATTGGAATCTAACGGTTATAATTTCCAGCAAATGTGTAAAAGCAAGTCAGAACACGGGTTTAACAACAGCAGCGTGATCATTACTTTATCATTTCAACGTATGTACAAGTGTGTTTATTACAGATATATTTCGCATTGAAAAAAAATAATTTTCAGTTGAATAAATACAAGAAAGTCATCAGACACCATCAAATATACATCCGATATGTTAGAAAAATCCCAGAACTACATTCTACAAATCAGAACTACAAATCCCATTAAGCGTTGCGACCCAGTCATCTCATTCAACCAATCAGCGATGAGCCCGTTGACCAATCAGCGTTACGTTTCGCTGTATAAAACCACGCTTCACATTGCCTTCCTCCTCCTTCGGCCCGCTCTCTCAGAGAAGGTAAGTTTAACACAATCCTGAAACAGCGAAGCTCGTGAGACGTGTTTTAGGAGCTAGTTTCCACCACCAGTTTGTTTTAATGTTACACCACTAGTTAATTGGTGAATTACAGGCAGTCAGCGCAGGATGAATGTTTAGCATTAAGCGGGATGTAGTGTGTAACAACGTGTAGCCTTCAAGTTTTTAGATATTAAAAAATGTAAACGTAACTTCCAAACATTTCTAAGGGATCTGAATGCGTTCTTTTGGTTTTGTGAGCGAATGCAACGTTGCTCACAGTTTCCAAAAGATATTATCAGTTTTGTTTGTACTTATTTGTTCAACCGGTCGAGATTTCTTCTGTATATAACGTGGAAATATGCTCGATGTATCAAGGAGTTCAGCCTGTAGCCTTAAGACATTTTGCCTCCTTTTAAACACGCTATTGTTAGTTTAAGATGCGTCTACCTTAGGCTTGTATCTGTAACGCTGTTTCTACTGTGAATTCGCCAAGTCTCCTGATATCCGGTGTTTTTCTGACCAGGTGTGTGTCGTGATGAGTCTCGGGTCACCCACGTGGTTCCCCGCATCTCTACTGCAGAGGTAACGTTACTGATTCACTCTGAACTGTGTAACGTTACAGTGAACGGGCACATTTGGGCTGAAACGTGGGGGGGAAACGTAAATTGTTACGTTCCCCCTTTTTTTTGGTCTAAGGGGTTTCAAGGGGAGTAACAAGTGTTGTAACAAATATATAAATGTGAGAAAACTCCTTTCCATCTATCCCAGTTCTAAATACCTCTCACAGAGTTAGATCCAGAAGGCTACACAGCACCCTTTTGATTCACACAAACAAAAGAAAACTGAAGAAAAATACGCTTACTAAACGTTTCTTTTATTTAAATAAAAAGTATCCAAATATTTATAAAGCAAACAAATGATCAACAAACAAACAAAACAAGTTTAAATAACCAAATCGTCAGGAGAGGGCCAGGCCAAAATAACAAACAAAACAAGGGATTTCTAAAGTTTAAACCCAGATAAATTACCTAACAAAAGAAAAGAAAAATAAAGACAGTCATCTTACCTCTCTCCCTGACTAACAATACATAAACAGGAGAAAAGTTTAGAGATGGATAATCCAAATAAATTGGCGCCCGTCTCCCTACACGGTTTAAACATTCAAACTCACACAGTCTAAATGCTTGTACTCAGACAACAGGTTTCACCACATAAGTTCTCTTTTCAACAACAGTTCACACAACTCTGTCTGGGATAGATGGAGAGGGATTCCTCTCGATCACAGTCTCTTTGCTGCTTTATAAACGCTGCCAGCAGAAAAGCCACGCTCCTGCTAATTAAGATCAGCTGCAGATGATTTGGAGTGCTGCATGAAAGAGAGAGAGAGAGATAAAAGAAAAAGTGAACACATTCACCAGCACAATACAACGGCAAGTCTACGTCACAGGACGTAACACCATATAAATGTGCTCTTGTGTAAGTCGTGGCCCTGATCGAAGTCGTTCCCGTTCCTCTATAACTGGTCCGGTCAAACAGGAGCCGACAGCAACCCTTTCACCGACGGTCGCTGTACAGTTCACCTGTAGCTGTCCCAGCAACATTCAGGGAAAGGACAACACACTCGTCTTAACGGGGGTGTCTTTAAGTAGCCCTGTCTGACGTTAACCGTCCCTCTTTGCAGGTCGTGTGATTGCAATATGAGCTGACTATAAATGCGTCCCATCATCAAAATACTGCTTGAGATGGTCCGAGTGACCCTGTAAGAGGTTAGTATCAGTTTAAGGTTTGTCGTTTCAGTGCAGGCTGTGATGACAAACTTGCCCTCTCTGAGAGCAGCTCTATTATGACACTCCTAAACGCTCCTGAGCCAAACTTAACTTCTCTTATTCGTGGTGTTTCATTGGTATGTCTTTGGCTTCAATGTTGTGTGTCTGCCTCAGGTGAGAAGACTTCTGTCGTGTGAGTTCAGCATCTGTAGTGTGGCACGTTTCCTGAGAATCTGTGCATCAATGGACGGACTGTGACGGGCTGGGGGCTGTGGTCCCTCTCCAGACCGCTGGAGGGGTCTTGCATGGTGACTTCTGTCTGAAGTCTCTCTCTTACAGGTGCTGATGGCTGTAGGACTGGAGCTAGTGCAGGTATGTTGCTGTCAGCTTTGTACGAAGTACAGAGATTTCTGATCAAGGATGAATATTTTATTGGTGACTGCTGGATGAAACCTGCGGATATGGGACTGAGATCAGTGCTCGTCAGTTTGAGTTGTCTGTGTGCGGTCTTATGACTAATGGTAACCCTTTCTTTGTGTGTGTCTTCAGCAGCTCCTGTCCAGCAAGGGGAAGTTCTGAGTGGTGCAAGAGAAACCTGATCCCAAAGTGTGGCTTGGTCTTTCATATCTGCTGTTATCTGTTGGATCAGCTCTGTAAAATAAAGACATGTTAACCACATGCTACTGGAATTGACTCGTTTTTACTCTTTAAATTCTTACCTGTCCTGTAAAAGGCATTCAGCTTTTGAATAAACTGTCCTATTGCTACTTCGGGCAATGTTGGGTTTAATGCAAACTATTGACTTGAACACAGTTTTGATGACTTGTATTGCAAAAAATGTAAAGTTTAAAACCAATGCAAAATTCTAACCTTAAGAGTGAAAAAAAAATCACAGAACCCACATCTTAAAATAACCGTTTCAAAGAGATGCTATTATACTCTAAACTTTAGTCCGTAATGTTGCGGTTTCAGCATAAAATCTGCAGAGGCCAATCCAATTTCACTTATTGTGTATTTTCCAGGATTTGTGGCCTCAAATATCGAATGAGACGACACTTGCTTGGAGTGGTTCCAATCATCCAGGGTTTAGATCATGCTCAAATTTATTTTGATTTTAATGCAATATTTACAACTTAAGCTCACAGCAGGTGGACATTTAGAGACCAGGAATCAAGTGCTGTCACAGTACACCCCCAAAACAAAATCAAGACTTTGAAAGAGCATAATAGGACCCCTTTCAGTGAACAGATGACCTCTAGTTGTTCCAGAACAAATTTGTACACAAACTTGTGGAAATGACAGAAAATGAGTTCAATACAAATGGAGCTGCCAGTGTTCACATCAAATCCGGTTCCCTTGAAACTGGACGATTTAAACTGCATTTCAGCAGCACATCCTTTTCAGAAAGCAGGCCCTGAAAGACACAAGAATAGACTGAAGCTCATCTGAAGTCACACCGTATACAGATGCAGTCATTCTGTACCGTACCATGAAGTGGTTCATTCCTGAGCGAGTGAGCGTAGCTTGAAGTCTGCGATCTCAGAGTCTGGAGAACTGCTGTCGCTCCGGTCGCTGTACGTTTCTCTGTCGACAGAAAACAATGCAAACTCATCAAACAAGGTTCTGACAGCTGTCACCATAATGCTACATTATAAAAGACATTGTCAGAGGTCTGTGTTCAAGAAAGAGCCGCCATTCATACCGCGGTGAGAGCCGACAGCCCTCCTGAAGATGTCCTGGGAGTCTCCCGGCCGCGGCCAGCAGCAGGCCCAAGTACGGCGGAGACGGCTTAATGGGTCTGGAGGTGAACTCTGGGTGATACTGGACACCAGCAAAATACGGGTGATCTGCAACCACAACAGAGATCTGACCGTCAAACTGATGGAGTACACAAGAGAAGCATGGTTTACCGAGTCCTTGTTGTCAAATGACCACAGAAATTAATTACATTAATAATCAAAACGGTTTACTATTGTCTTTTAGAGCTGAATTTTCATTGTCACCGAGGCTCTCACATCAGCACATACATGTTGAAGGAAAGAAACATGCTTTCAAAATAGTCTGCATTTGAGTTGATCTTGAGCGAGTTACGTACCGTCCAGCTCGATGACCTCCATCCTCTCGCCCTCCACGTCCTGACCCACGAAACGAAAGCCCTTCTCCTCAAAATGCTGCTTCAGCTCTGGGTTCACCTGCACAGACAGTAGAAGAAATACTCTGTAAAAGATAGGTTTACATCAGCTAATTTGAATCGGTTTGATCCCATTTTCACTTGATATGCCTGGTGTTTAGCAATTCGACTGATGAACAGACTGATTTAAGCAGACAAATGGATTGTATTCGTTTTCACAAAGGCCTTTCACCCAGATTTGGGTGATACCTGAAAGCACAGCTGTTCACAGAGAAATGTGTTCAACTATAACGAGCAAATGCCTCACAGAGACTGAGGACTGTCTGAGAGACACAGTTAACTCATCAGATGATTGACTGAAACTGTCTTTCTAAGAAATGAACGGATTTACCACAAATGACAACATATTTGAAGAGGACAACATCAATATATCAACCTTTTCATTCTCAAGAGACAAGGAAGAACTGTGAAATTATCGAAAAAGTCTGATAACGACATGCACTTTGGAAAAATGGTCAAATATAAGGCAATTAAAATATAAGTTAAGATGATTCATTTATACAACCACCGAAATCATGACAAATTCAGCATATTCAACCAATCCCAGTCAAAACACATTATACTGTCATTAGGGCCGTCAAAATAGCAGAAAAACTCAATTCAAATTCTGTACTTAAATATGATCAAAATTCAAATTACATTCATATTTAAAGGCATAATTAATTAAGAATTAATTTTACACGGCTTTCTAAACATGCGGCTCTGTTGTGTGAGACGAGAGTGCAACGGTGATAGATGTCCCTCTAGAAATGTGCAGAATATGTTCTGTGTCAACGGTTTGGTTTCAGTTTGGACGTAAACAAGATCTTCCAATGTGGATTTTTATTTTTAAATTTGAAAATATTCCAAATTCCAAAAAAAAAATTTGACAGCCCTAACTGTCATATAAATTCAAAGAAGAGATGTACCTCAAAGCGATGTCTGTGTCTTTCCTCAATATAATCTACATCTCCATAAAGTTTTCCTGTGAGAGAGAGAGAGAGAGAATGTGTTTAAATAAGTTCTGTGTTGTATTACTGGTGCAGTATTATACACTTACTAAGAATACTGTTTTTGGTTTTGAAAATGGTTCTCCGTTGCCCCAGCCGCATCGTTCCTCCCATCTGCCCTGGATTGTGCTCTGGCATGTCAATCACCTGCGATGGGACCAATCAAACACAGGAGAACCATTACATCTGCTCCTGATGACGAAACAGAGCAGAAGTCCACATCTAAACTACAGCCCACACTCACCACAGGATGTTTAGTCTCCGAATCGAACTCTGTGGAGTTGGCATCTAGGAAAAACAGGAGGCACACTTTGTTCAATAATGCTGCTTGTTAAACATTCAGTACACTTTCTTAGGAAAAAAAAAAAAATGTACCTTTCCAATCCAACATGCTCCTAGCAAATTCACACACAGCCAGCTGCATCCCCAAACACACACCTGGAAGATGAACGTCCCAGACGGGTTACATTCACAGCTGCTGCAGAACATTGAGTGTTAATGCATTTTAATGAGGGACTACCGAGGAACGGCTTCTTCTGTTTCCTGGCCCAGCTGATGGCTTGAATCTTGCCCTCCGTCCCTCGTACTCCAAACCCTCCAGGCACTAAAATACCACTGAGGACACGAGACCAGAGGTAATATTAGCAGACCTCCCTCAGGACAGCAGGCTTTCACCAAGCAGCACAGATCTGATGCATGAGCGATGTATGTTTTAGGTGTCATTACTCACTCAGCACTGCAGAGCTTCTGCCAGGCCTCGTGGTACTTCACAGGTTCGTCCTGTAACGTACAGGCCTCCAAATCTGCAGAGTCAATGTACTGTAGAAAATTAAGAAAGAATTAGAGATAAAGATTCAATAAAATAAACTTAAAAAATTGGATTTTCTCTCTCCCTCTCTTTTTTTTTTAAAGACATTGCGTGTCTAAATAAATGCAAATCTGGTCAAACAAAGAGACAGGAGCATCAGTTGTGAGTGTGGGTGGCCAACCCTAGCCCCGCCCCTGCGTTAACTTAATTACTCCTTTTTAACACTGTTAAACTGGAAAAATTAATTGCAAGCATTAACACGCTAATTTTGCCAGAACTAATACAAATGCATACTGAGAATTAAAAGATGAAGTATTCTAAAGAGGTAGAATTAGTTAATTCTGCTAAATCAATCTCATCTGGCCGTGTTAAAGGTTTCACTCACCTTAACCTCTAGTTTGTGGCTGATGGCGAGAGCGGAATGCTCCAGGGCTTTGATCACGGAGGCATACGAGTCTGAAAACTTGGTGTATTTCCCCACCAGAGCAATGCAGCATTGCTCCAACAGCCTGTCTGACCTATCACACATACACAGTGCAGATAACATTAAAAAAAAGAGCCTTTTTTGTCCTTATCAAAATATGAAACAAATCCCCAAAAACCTGGATTATCTTGTGCTACATAATCTATGATAGCTTAGTATTAAAGGTGCAATAGGTGATTGTCTTCAGAAACTTTTTTTGTTATGCTGGTTGAAAGTCTCTTAACATCCCGATTGCAATCATTAAAGTAGTCTAAATGCATATATATATATATATATTAGGGCTGCACGATGTGTCGTTTAAGCATCGATATCGCGATGTACGAATCCACGATAGTCACATCGCAGGATGTGCGATGTAGGCTGTCGTAGTTGATCCGTTATTCATTAACTGTACGGGCCAGCTACTCCCCTGCCCTTGACGAATGTGATTCGCGGATTAATTGCACAGCTTAACCATCATAGAGTGAAAGTTTATAATTGACAGGACTGAAAACCACATGCAAGTTTAACAGGGCAGAGAGAGAGGGAGCGCGAGAGAGACAGAGAGAGAGCGCGCGAGAGCGCGTTAGAGAGAGAGAGAGAGCGCGAGAGAGAGAGAGAGAGAGAGAGAGAGAGAGAGCGCGAGAGAGACAGAGAGAGCGCGAGAGAGACAGAGAGAGCGCGAGAGAGACAGAGAGAGCGCGAGAGAGACAGAGAGAGCGCGAGAGAGACAGAGAGAGCGCGAGAGAGACAGAGAGAGCGCGCGAGAGACAGGGAGAGAGAGCGCGGGAGAGAGAGCGCGCGAGAGACAGGGAGAGAGAGCGCGCGAGAGACAGGGAGAGAGAGCGCGCGAGAGACAGGGAGAGAGACGGAGACAGAGAGAGAGAGAGCGCGGGAGAGACAGCGCGCGCGAGAAACAGGGAAAGAGACGGGGAGAGAGAGAGAGCGCGCGAGAGAGACACAGGGAGAGAGAGCGCGCGCGAGAGAGAGACACAGGGAGAGAGAGCGCGCGCGCGAGAGAGAGACACAGGGAGAGGGAGGGAGAGAGAGCGAGCGCGCGCGCGCGAGAGAGACACAGGGAGAGGGAGAGAGAGCGCGCGCGCGAGTGAGACACAGGGAGAGGGAGAGAGAGCGCGCACGCGCGCGAGAGACACAGGGAGAGAGAGCGCGCGAGAGAGACACAGGGAGAGAGAGAGAGCGCGCGCGAGAGAGACACAGGGAGAGAGAGAGAGCGCGCGCGAGAGAGACACAGGGAGAGAGAGAGCGCGCGCGCGAGAGAGACACAGGGAGAGAGAGAGCGCGCGCGAGAGAGACACAGGGAGAGAGAGAGAGCGCGCGAGAGACACAGGGAGAGAGAGCGCGCGCGCGAGAGACACAGGGAGAGAGAGCACGCGCGTGCGCGAGAGACACAGGGAGAGAGAGACAGGGAGAGAGAGCGCGCGCGAGAGAGACAGGGAGAGAGAGCGCGCGCGAGAGAGACAGGGAGAGAAAGCGCGCGCGAGAGACACAGGGAGAGAGAGAGCGCGCGCGCGCGAGAGACACAGGGAGAGAGAGAGCGCGCGTGCGCGAGAGACACAGGGAGAGAGACAGGGAGAGAAAGCGCACGCGAGAGAGACAGGGAGAGAGAGCGCGCGCGAGAGAGACAGGGAGAGAGAGACAGGGAGAGAAAGCGCGCGCGAGAGAGACAGGGAGAGAGAGACAGGGAGAGAAAGCGCGCGAGAGAGACAGGGAGAGAGAGAGCGCGCGAGAGAGACAGGGAGAGAGAGAGCGCGCGAGAGACACAGGGAGAGAGAGAGCGCGCGCGCGAGAGACACAGGGAGAGAGAGCGCGCGCGCGCGAGAGACACAGGGAGAGAGAGCGCGCGCGCGAGAGACACAGGGAGAGAGAGCGCGCGCGCGAGAGACACAGGGAGAGAGAGCGCGCGCGCGCGCGAGAGACACAGGGAGAGAGAGCGCGCGCGCGAGAGACACAGGGAGAGCGCGCGCGCGCGCGACACAGGGAGAGAGAGCGCGCGCGCGAGAGACACAGGGAGAGAGAGCGCGCGCGCGCGCGAGAGACACAGGGAGAGAGAGCGCGCGCGCGCGCGAGAGACACAGGGAGAGAGAGCGCGCGCGCGCGCGAGAGACACAGGGAGAGAGAGACAGGGAGAGAAAGCGCGCACGAGAGAGACAGGGAGAGAGAGCGCGCGCGAGAGAGACAGGGAGAGAGTACATTAGAAGTACCATCAATGTTTATAGAAATGTATATGGATTTATTTTGCATGAATTTTTTTTTCTTATGAATATATATGTATTTTTGTTTTGTTTGTTTCCATTCTGCTATGTACAATGCTTTGGCAATATGTACCTTTGTATGTCATGCCAATAAAGCAATATGAATTGAATTGAGAGAGAGAGACCGAGAGAGAGCGAGCCGTTTTCAAACAACACTAGCGCTGTCTTGCTCTCTCCCTCCCACAGATGAATCAATGACACGATGGTGTCGATGTTTAAATCATTTAAAATGAGAATGTAAGTGTGCTCACCCCATTTTTGTTTGTAAGAAAAAAATATTGCAATATATATCGCAGAAAAATACAATATCGCAATGTCATTTTTTCCCAATATCGTGCAGCCCTAATATATATATATATATATATATATATATATATATATAGTTTCCTCCAAAATCAATATTGTATCTGGTGGGTATTGAAAAAGCAATTTTTAATTTTATGCAAAATGCGATATTCGCAGATTTATTAGGTCATGTTTTCTCCCTTTTTTTCCAAAACTGTGACAAACCATAGTCTCCCTTTTTTGCAGAATGCTATGTATCCTCTCAACCAATCACAGTGCACTATTCCACTCACTATGAACGGTAACAACCAATCACAGCGCACCAGTCCACACACTTTAGACAGTAATGGCGTAAACTCTTTGAATACACTGGCATCCTAGTTTTCCTCATCTACTTTGTGATCAACAAACAAGGGCTGCACGATAAATCGCATGTGATTGTAAGTTACCAAACACTACTTTCTTTCTTGTCAGTAAAGAAAAAATTCTGTGATTAATAGCACCAGAAAATCTCCATCAGGTGCTTTCAGAAGGAAATTATTCAGATGCATTAAATGAATATATGAATTAACTAATGATATGAATGTACCTCTGAAGCTTTTGACTGTCTTCTGAAACTATTTGTTTTCATCTTTGCTCCATGTAATAGCTTACCTAAAGCAGCGGTTCTCAATTCCAGGTAAACTTCAACAGAGTAGGTAGCAATGAACACTGTGTAGGGACTATGTCAATGTGAACGGTTCAAGCCTGGAGCTGATGATCTGAATCAGGTGTGTTAACATTTAGAGGCTGAAATGTGAGGTTTACCTATGTATTAAACTTTTTCAAAGTTTAATTTGAACATTTAGATTAGATATCTCAATCTTGAATGCTATTAAACTGCTATCAGTCAAGTTGTCATTTAAAATCTGGACATCATTTGTAATGTTATTGTTTTAGTGATTATGTAAACAAAAAGTCATTTTATTTGTTGTTTGTTGATTTTTAAATATAAACTTGAAGTGATTTATGTGCATGTACTTTAACACTCCCAGCACATTATAACAATACCGTGATAATACTGTTAACCGTGATCATTTTGGTCACTATAATCATGATAAGATATTTTCATACCATTACATCCCTATAAAGCACATAGCACTGGTCAACTAAATGAACGTAACAAGGCAAAGATGAGTGCACTTTTGTAAGTTGAACGTAAGTGAAATATCATTTTGAATTTCTGTTGTCTAATGTGATATTGTTCATGATGAAATTTTATTTTATTGCTATAATTAAATTTATAGCATTCACAAGATGACCCATTGAATTTATTTTGGAGGCGATGACTGATGAATCTATTTTTAGTCCAGTGCCTGTAGATAAGATTAGTACTGACCCAGTTCAGAGGCAACATTTTCAATTGTTTTGGAACCAAACTCTCATATTCTGTGGAAGGCATAAGACCAAGAAATGTTCGTCCAATCAGAACGCTCGGTCTGAGTGTTTATTTCACTTTGGAACATGGGCTGAAATTGGGAACCACTGATGTAGCCTGTTGTAGTAATGTTATCTCTAGTATTGTGGTCTTGAGTGTAAATGCGTTCAGGGGGCGTGGCTTTGGACGACTGCAGGGAGAGTGGGAAGTTCACGTTCAGTGCTAGTTAGCATTTTCCAAGATCTTCTAATGCACCTTTAAAGTATGAACTGATACTGAATCGGGTTTTATGTTTTCAGTTTGTACTAGCCTGTCTGACATCTCTTTCCACTTCGCCAGCATTTTCCTGGGTCTGGTTTCAATGGGCAGGTTCAGTCTGCGACAGAAGTATCCCACAACGCCCTGGTCTTCTAAGAGCAGTGGCACTCTGTAGATGGACGACACATCGTGTACGCAGATCACCTGTAGAGAACACCAACCTTTCATTTAATAACTGTGCATACACACAATGCACATTTCATGCAAAAAGTTAAAGACTGCATGCATCCAATATCAGTGAACGCGACCCAATAACCTTCAGACACATATTGGCATGGTTTCACCTGCTTTTCCAAAATGTTCTTGATAATTACGCTACAGTGAATGTTCAACTGTTATGAGACAGGGGATCCAGACTAACCTGTTCAGGCTCCACGTGACAGAACATGGATATCTTCTCTTTCACGGAGTTATCAAGTGGAGTGGAGCAGCGACACATTATCTGCAAGAGCAAGAACAAAACAACACTTAAAGCTCTGGGACATTATCATTGTTGTGGACACGACCCACTCACAATTTATAAACAAAAATCCCAACATACTTTATCTTTATTTTGAATATTTATGAATCCATCATTTGAACCTCAATACAGATGAATGTGGCCTGGTTTGATTAGTTTTTAATGACAATATTTTGAGATTTAAAAAAGCTAAACTTGTAACTTTCACATACACAAAAGTAACAGTCCTTATGCAAAAAAATTAAACAAAATAATAATAATAATAATAAAACGTGGTAATTTTGTTACAAAAATGTTCCTCTGATATCTGTAGATGTGCTACTTTAAAAGGGAACATGAATAAAAACATTTAAAGAGGCAGCGTGTCATTTATTGACAGCTAGTGGCTGAAATGGGTACTGCAGCCCGAATTCAAAATATTGGGAGAAAGTAGTTTCTCCCGCTCTCATGTTCAAACGGGTTGCAAGATTGTGAATTTGGAAGTATTTTATTTTAGTTTTAAATAGGTCATGATACAAAAGAGGTTTTTGTATGCTTAATACAAAGAGTTCGTTTTGGAGCTGAGGTGCAAGATGACATCACACAGGCACAGTCTTTTGCAGAAACACCACCTTCATAGCAACATGTCGACACAGGCCCCGCCCACTGGTCTTCAATCGCTATTGGCTGAGTCTTGATCACACTGAACATTTGTTGACTGAGTGCAGCTGCATCACAAACTGGAAGTAAATTATTTCATAATGCTTGGTCTGGAAATTACGGTTTTATTTTGATTA
Organism: Carassius carassius; assembly: GCF_963082965.1. Lineage (NCBI taxonomy): Eukaryota > Metazoa > Chordata > Actinopteri > Cypriniformes > Cyprinidae > Carassius > Carassius carassius. The sequence continues at coordinate 28,766,033 of NC_081762.1, forward strand.
TGTTGAAAAAAACATGCAATATGTAGTGAGGGGTCAGGGATACTGTTTCTATGCAATGACATTAGCCAATCAAAAATGTATTTTCCCGACCCGCGGGACATCACACAAGTTGCGTTGCTACGTAGACCTTTGTATTGAAATCTTATCAAAGAACCTAATAAAATATGAAAATTTATATTACAAATATTTAATAAAGGCTATAGGGAATTGCAGGCAACATGCATGGATTTTTAAAATTTTGTTTTTAATGACCCGTCCAAATACGCAGTGCAAATAAAGTGTCTATTCCTTTAACCGTCCCAACCCGACCTGCGGGGTCCGCGGGTTATGAGACGACCCACGCATCACTAAAGTAAACCTCAAGAACACATTAAAATAAAATTTTTAAAACATGACCCCTTTAAAATTTCTCTAGTCATAGAGATGTGTTAGAAACAATGGACACTATACTCTGTTTTCCGATAACTGGCAACCCGAGGTGATAACATCCTACTGGGTAAACTGGCAGTGGGTGGAGTCACACAGAAACAGACATGGTCACAAAATTCTAAGTAGAATAACCAGCTTTGGTGTTGTTTTCTGGAGAAACAAGTTTGTGAAATTGCATGTTTCCTAAATATAATTTTTTTTGACTGTGCTAAAACATAAGACCTTTAACTTCTTTTACAGGGTTTTAGAGAGCAGACACAAGACAGACATAAAAAGCCCTCTCTGAGAAGTCATCTCTAAATTCATTCACTATGAAAAAAAAATTTAAAAAAGAAAGAAAACATACTGCATGCAGACGTGCTCTCTGCAGCTGGACTCACCAGGTCAGGTGACAGTCCCAGGCCTCTGAGCTCCCTCACACTGTTCTGCGTGGGTTTGGTCTTCTGCTCTCCTGTAGCGCTGGGCTGGACATCACGGATGAGACAGTTCGTCACTCACATAACCATGATACACTCGATGACATATGGTCTAATGCACTGCTCTGTGTGTGGAAATGTGACCAACTGACCTGTGGTACCATACTGACGTGAATATTGCAGAAATTCTCTCTCTTCACTTTAAACTGGAACTGTCTGAAGGCCTCGATGAAAGGCATGCTCTCTATATCTCCGACCGTACCACCCAACTGCAAAAACACATCAACACCTCAATCATCAGAAACATGTTCAAACATGCGTTTTATCAAATGAAGTGTCCAGTGCTGCGTTCCCCAAAAGCATCGTAAGCCTAAGTAGATCTAACAATAGGGATGGCCGATACGGGCTTAAAAATATATCAGTCATTTCAGTATTTATTTGCGATAACATTATCAATGATGATAACAAAGGGAATTCAGTTTCTTTAGAGAAAAGTACTATCTTTTGGTTGGCCGTTATCGGCGTTAACGTGAGACTCTTAGCGGGCGCTAAAAAAATATCACCGTTAATCTATTCTCAAAGTTGGGTTGGGAGCTGGGTCTATACTAAGCTATGATGACCTTGATATTTTATATAACCGACTGGCTGAGGCCAGCCTAAAAAGATGCTCAGGACAGTTGACGGGCCACTGCTGCACATTGTCACGAAAGCTTATCTTTTTCACGTGTTTTTAAGCCTTACCGCTTGTCGATTTAAACAAAGCGTCCAAAAACAAGACGCGGAAAAGCTGAACAGAGTAGCTGGTCACTCGCGCGCTGTGTTTGGTGCAGAGAGAGAGAGAGAGAGAGCCGCGTATCACGGACAGCGACACTGAACCGAGCTCTCTTCTGTGAAGTTCTCCTCGAAGTCCCTCCTGCACCTGAACGAACAAATACAAATCGCAGTTTGAACAAACAAAAAGAGCCCAATTCAGTACTCGCGGTATTCTGGTGTTCAGGGCTCATGCAGAGAAAGGCGTCTCAAAACACTTGAGAACATCGAATTTGCTTATTTTTACTCTTGTGCCGAAAAATACATACAAAATGTGTCAAAATATCCACCTTGGAAATTATGCTAGAAAAAACGGTCAGTTATTTCTTAAGTGAAAGTAAACAGTTGAGGAAAAAAATGGGATGCATTCATCGTCTCCTAAAGTGACCGCGCCTAATTTAGCTACTGGCTGCTGTAATGTTAATCCAAGAAAATGAAAATCACTCAATGCTCTTGACTGAATTACTTTGTAGTTTTAACAATCAAACCAAAAGTTATTCAGACACCAGATATAATTTTTGATATATATATATATAGCAAAACTGTAATGTGAGAAATGCTGAAGGTGTCTGAATAAATGTAGGTTTGATTGTATATTTCATTTTTACATTGAAGACTATCCAGTGCTATTTTACATTTAATTATTTGGTTTCTGTACCTTGACACCTACAAACTTGATAAAAACTTAAACATTGTGTAAATGGCACAAATAAATAAAAATAAACGAACATACAAATTAAACAAATTCAAACAGGGCCCACTTTTTCAAGCACTTTGTGATGCATTTTGGAAACAGGAGATGAGCCCCTTTTCTAATGCACCACCTAGCTTGATAAACCCCTTCTCAAAGACTTACTGTTTGTCAATTTTACTTGGGTAACACACATATTCTGAATGCCTCCGGCAGAATTCGAATGAACCATTTTAATCTAGATTAATTCCAAGATCACAGTGAGATTAATATAGATTAAAAAAATTAATCTATTCCCACCACTAATTCTTACCCAAAATAGGGTGTTGTGAGCAGTACACATGTAATATGACGACAGTTTAATTCATACTGGAAGCTAGAGGGCGCCCTTGCGCAGAAACTCCAAATATGCATCATAGCAGTAATAGCACTGACCACGCTCCAGGAAACCCAGTTATCGCTGTAGCTGAATACATTTTAATTGAGGAACCTTGAAAAGAAACATACAACTGCAACAATATCAAGCAATATTGGGTATTTTATAAGGATAAAGTATATTTAGAATGCAATGCTAATCAAGATTAGAGATGTTCCGATACCCCTTTTCTCTTTCCGATACCTATTCCGATACCTGGGCTCAGGGTATCGGCCGATACCGAGTACTGATCCGATACCTGGGTGTGTATCTGTATATACAGCTGTATATACTACTAGCCCTGTGTAAATTGCTAGAATTATTTTATGGTGTGCTTCAGACTTATCCCTTAAAACATGAACAAATACATGGTGAACTACTGTATTTATTACAGTATTTTTATTATCTGACATGAATTTGACAGTAATATTATTTATTTTCTTAAGCAAAAAGAACTTCAAATGCAGCCAAAAATCGAAATCAAAAATCACCGCAAACTAAAATAAGTCTAGGAATAATAATAATAATAAAAAACAAAAAATAATAAAAAAATTATATATTAATCAGATAATCTCTTTACAACAAAACAAGTAAAAAACAAGCAACCGTCTGGGCATAATTATTATTATTAATAGAGACGTATTATGACTACATAGAGACATAGCTAAATCTACTGTAGGCTACAACAGTAGCTTAATATATTGTCAATTTACTCACGTTAAACCGAACAGTTTTCTCAAATGAAACAGTAAATTCTCATGAAGTGACGGTTTATGCGTTCGTGTCCTCATATAGTGACACACGGCAGAGACTACAAAACAGCGAGCTCCCGCGCATCTGCGCCCGTCACCCACAGAGATGTAGAATTTGCAGGAGTAATTATTTAAATAATATTTTGCAGTTTAATATTCACAGACACTAGTATATATTCGGCTAAAGTCTGGAGCCCTGCACTTAGACTAACACTGAAACGACTGAACGCAGCTGCGGGGACCGAATATACTCCGGAGTCGGTAACTTACTACCGGTTCTACAGAGATGCTGGTATCATCACATTTTTTAATTTTCAGCACCGTCTTGGTAGTGAAGTGGCAGTACTTGTGGCCCTAGTCGCCGTTTTACTGTCTGGTTGGTCCAGTCTGAAATACTGCTAAACAGCAGACATACTGCTAACCACTGATCTGTAATATTGAAGCGGCTTCACTGTCTGTTGGCAGTTTAGAAAGCGATGAGCGATCCAGTCATATATAGATCAGTGCTGCTAACGCGTTTTCATTTCTTCTTCGCTGCTCTAAACAGGGGTTGCTTGTGGCAACACAGCACAACTTCCTGTGTTTGCAATGCATTCTGAGCAGCGAAGAAGAACCGTGCAGCGGTTAGGCAAAGCTAGCGGGCATAACTAGGTCTTGTTTAAGAAAATGGTATCGGATCGGTATATGGGTTCATGTACTCGCCAATGCCAGAATTTGTTGTTGTATCGGTGATATTTCCGATACTAGTATCGGAATCAGAACAACTCTAATCAAGATATCCTTTATTGTACAGTTTAATAGTTATACACCTCTGTATATACAGTATATACCTCTGCCATTCAGATGGAGATTTACTACCGATCACAGAACTGTGCTTCACTGACAAGACGCACTCATGAACATCACAGCTTTTACATAATATGTGTAATGTGAAATCATTGCGATTTACCACAATTTATCGCACAGCCCTATACTGTAGTACATTTATTCAAAGCTTAGACTGATTTTTGTCGCACTGTAATATTATAGCCCTAACCAAACCAGTTCCAGATTGTAGAGGAAGCTCCTCGTTTAACGGTGAACTTAACTAATTTTCAAGTCCACCTTCCAGCATGTCAACATATCAACAGGTAGACTTAATTGTAATTATCGCGGGAAGACGAATTCTTATCGTAGGGTGAATTTTTACCGGTATATCACACATTATCAGATATCACCCATCCCTATCAACCAGTGGTCTCCAAGAACAACGTTTGATGCTTTCGAGAAATGCAGCACAGCTCTTCTCCTCACCTCAATGACGCAAACCTGGGGCTCAACATGGTCATCATCCACAGGAACTTTAGCTTGACGCATCACCCACTCCTGAATAGCATCAGTTATGTGTGGTACCACTGGAACAAGTGAACATACTGTGATTAACATGTAGAGATCACAGACATGCCAGGTCTATAAATGCAGGTAGTCCAGCATACAGCATCATCTGGGATGTTAGTTCTGTGCAAAATATACACGCCACAAAAGCAGTCCGATCAATCTGTGACCTTAGGCCTTTTGTTCTGTATTTTTATATTCAATGTTCAGTATGAATGCTAAGCAATCCAGAACTAAATGTATAATATTCTTATTTTGGCACCGACCAAAAGAATCAAGTTGAAGTGTGAACTAGGGCTGCACAATTAATCAAACGTCATTAATCGCGATTGTCATGCACACTTAGTCAGTAAAGCCGGTTCTGCAATTAGTAAATCTCCCATCACCTGCTTTCAGATTGAGCAGCATTTACTACTTCAGCTGCATTTCCTGGATTTCTTCTTCAGGGCATATTTGGATTTTGAGCGTGAGAATCTTCAGATGGAGATTTACTGCTGATCACAGAACTGTGTTTCATTGAAAGATACACATGACAATCGCAGCTTCTGCCTAATCCTGATTTATTGCCTTTGTGATTTAATTTCAATTAACTGTGCAGCCCTAATGTGAACTCATCCTAAAATAGGCCGTTTAGAATGTAAGACACATTAACATGAGACGACCTCCTCACCCTGTACGGTTTTGCCCAGGTAATCTCCCCTGCGCTCTTTGTTGATGACAGACTGGTAGATCTTTCCGGTGGTCAGGTTGTTGTCTTTAGTGAGCCTGATGTCCAGAAAACGCTCATAGTTGCCCAGATCGAGATCCACCTCTCCCCCATCATCCAGAACAAACACCTCACCTACACAAGACACATCACATTCACACACAGGCCACACAACTCAACTACCACCCATAGAAATAATTATTACATTTGATAACTGTTATATATTTTTACATTTTCTGAAGTAGTGAGTGGTTGTGATGCTAAGGTGGTAGTGTTGTTTTGCAATCTGGTCGCTAAGATGTTTTGAGGAGGTTTTAGCTTGCTGTCATGATATTAAAAGATGTGTAGTTAATAGATTACACTAGCATTAGGCTGATTTTTAGTCTTACTCTGGAGTTGGTTCACTCTAAATAATTAAATCAGCATTAAAAATGCAATCTCACCGGCTGACGGTATCACCCAACACTACCACATATTTATATTTTTAGCAAATATTCAGCCTGACCAGCTTATAAATCTAAGAGGCATGCGAGTTACTAGTCCAAGTCGAATACATATTGTCTGGGTTTGGTTCAAATAATGCATAGTGATGCCTGCTTCTATCAAGCAGATGTGATTCATTGCATGAGGTTACCATGCTCATATGGCGAGAAGGTCCCTGCGTCGATGTTGATGTAGGGGTCGATCTTGATGGCTGTGACGTGCAGGCCGCAGGACTTGAGGATGGTTCCCACGCTGCTGGCTATAATGCCTTTCCCGATGCCTGAGATCACGCCACCGGTCACCAGAATATACTTCATACTGCCCTGGATACAAGCTGGACAAGCAACAAGACAGGATTCAATGAAACCAGGTTACACTGTGTCTGCTCTTGTTTTCAGGGTTTCATCATCATTTAATGAAGATCAATTCCTCCTAAGTGCAATCTCTCTTGGCCAAACTCCACGTCACGAGCAAACATTTCACACACAGTGATGAGAAAATATCAACTCCCTGATCAAACAAGCAGATCTGTGAAAGATGTAGACTAGATATCAAATCATCACCAAACATCACATATTGTCAGACGTTTATAGCGAATCACATTGTTGATGAACATGTCCTAAGGATTCAATGCACGCATGAGTCACATTTAGAGCCGATCATTTCCATGAGATGTGAATCTTACTCGATCCATCATGGCACAATGAGAACCATATTTTCTAAACAAGTTATTTCTAAAAAATACTAACAATGGATCGCTTTCAATTACTGCAAAAAAGCTTTAGAGCGTTTTGTTTTGTAGCTTTGATTTATTATTTGGTGACAAAAGTTCGTTACTATACCAAGCTACCACACAAAGAGAAGGAACAGAGTTCAGATTCAGTTATCTTTATATTCACGCTGGCGACATGTAACGTTACCATGTGTAAACAATAGGAACATTTTTGTTACACACCTAAAGTGGCTACAGTCCCAAAGATTATCGTTGAATAAAGAAAAAGCGGGCTTTGTTTTCTATCCTGTTGTGTTGTCTCAAGTCACCGCGTACTTCACAACAAAGCTCAACTTACCAGACGAACTGAAGACTAAATTTTTGGAAACTTGACTTTTGACGCGACAGATCTAAAGCGATCTCTACAGCACAAAACCTGTTGCGATAATAAACGTGTTCACATCACACGTGCTGCTCCAGTAGCGGAACACGTACGGAGAGCCGGAGGCGCGTTTCGTAAATCGAAACAGACTTACTTAGGGCGCCAGAGTTGCGAAATTATGATGGATATTAATTACGATGACGTTTAATAACCTAACTGGTTGACTTCCGGTTTCTGAGATTAACATAATTACAGAAAAAATTAAATAAATACAAGAATATAGCATTACATTGTAGGCCTATATAAAGTATATGTGACCATGGACCACAAAATGGGATGGAGAGGTTTGTCAACTTGTCCCTCCTAAAAATAGGATTAAAAACCATCCTGTGTATTGTAAATAACAATGTGTTATACTTTAAATAACTGTGTAAGTAGTAAAACAACACAAAAGGGGCAAAAATGTGTTTTAGGTTTAGAGACATTTTGGGTATCCCCCTCCCTTGCCTCACAGTGCTTTGGTCCAAATGCCTGCTTTCCTCTTTTACATCACCTACACTACACACACATGAGTCCTGTGAGAGAGAACAAAGTCAGTAGTGTGGCGCTCCATGGATGCCCAGGCTATTATTCCCTTAAACGTCGTATTAAGTGATTATTGTCACTTTAATACAGATGATGCCAATGTATTTTTCAGCTGATGTTAGCAATAATAACGTTACCTGCCACTCAAACTGCTGCTCAAAACTAGCCTGAACTAACCACGTTTAGAGGGGGTCCCATGGTAAAAATTCCACAGGAAAACCGCAGAGTTGGCAACACTGTAGTAACATCTAAAATGGACACGAGCGCAGTATATTTGCTTCCCATCAGCTGAAGCTAGCAGTCCAGTTGAGACCCTGAGGTCTTTCACTCTCTTTGACAAAGGCGATGTCATTCTTGCCCGTGGCAAATTATGGCTGATTAACAAGAGTGTAGAAGCACCTAACCCTGATTTTAAGCCTAAAACAGATATTTCTTGAAAAGTTATATCTCAATTCTGATTGGTTGATTGGAATGTTGTTCCAGGATCAACAAGGATGTTGATCCAGGAACATGTTGTACTTGGTGAAATCACGCTCACCGTCTGCAGCACCTGTACCTCCACAAGCTTTTGGGCAGCAGCTCCAGATGTACTACTCCAGGGAAGCTTTTCTCATGCTCGGTGGACATGTGTGATGTTGGCAAGGCCTCAGATGCCACAAGTGAGAAGGGCCTGGAAGGACATCATACACTGACTGGATCAGGAATTTTAGTTCATCTGGTTTTGTCTTCCAAAGATCACTTGGTCATTGTTCTGTCCCAATTAGTCCAGGCTCCCTGCTTACACATAGCCACTACCCTATTGTTCCTCTTCTGCCACTGCAGGGTCTCTACATGGACCAGTTGACCTCTCTTTCTTCCCTGGGCTTTTTCATAGTGAGATCTTTTAATGCTACCCAGCCTGACTCACCCTGCTGCCACAGAGACTACCAGAATGCCATGTCTCAGCTTTGGTGCTGACTGTTTGACTGCCTCGTATGTCCACCACTCTGTCTCTCCATTAGTGATGCTCTATAGTGTAACACGTCCCTGCCTGTCAGGCTGGCGAAAGAAAGCTGCAGCTGGTGTCACAAGTGCTCTGTCTGTCCTTGGACTTTTATGTTGAAGTGGTTCCTGTGCTTTATTTGTAGTTAGTTTGTAGTCTTTCCTGATGATTAATCCAGATTCATTTTAGGTGTATCTTGTTTGCCAATACATGTCCTTTGACTGGTAACATCTATAGTGGATGTGTTGTGTGGGCTGCGTTTTTTCCTGTTTCCTGTTGCTTGGATGTTTTTGTGTTATTTTAATTAATAAACTGCTATACTGCACTTGGATTCTCCACTTCCTCATTTCTGAAGCGCTCACCATTATAGAACACCAGACAAAAGCCCTTTTTGGATGGGACTAGTTTAACAGGGGGTCAGAGAAGCTGAAAGTTTCACAGAAGTACTTTGTGATTTTAATCCCGTCTAAATCTGCGTTGTCTGTGTTTTTCTCACACAGCCTCTGTAATAACTCCAGAGCAAATTACCCATTGTTTTTCCGGCAAAGTCAGTGATTCGCTGAGAAAACTAATCCTGTCCAAATGCGAATGTTTGTTATTGCAGACGATATTTAATTCCCTTTTGAGTGAACTTCGAACTGCATCCTCTAGGGGTCGCTATGGGGAACACCTCGTTTTGTCACTACCGGTGAAACTATAGAATAAATAGGCCCCGGGAAAACACGTGATTCTCTTCTTCGTCTTCACTGACTGTTCTGGTTGAAGCGTGCATTTGAACGTGGTAAGAGCGATTTTTCTCTACCAATCTCTACCAACTGACTACTAGCAAAGTGTTTAGATGGTGTATGTGTGCATCCATGCCATCGTTATTTGACACCCGATGACACACACGATCTTTGCGTTTTTTGTTTGGGTTTGGGACATGCGGTAGGTCGAACTCCCCTCTTGTTTAAGAGTTGGGTGTTTGCCCTTCCCCTCAGCTAGATATTTACTGCTAGACACTCCAGCATTATTACCATAGATTGAGTTGATGACTCTCAAACATATTGTTTTTGGGATGCACCATTCGATATAATGGAGTGCCATAAGAGCCCCTTAGAACAGTATTTAAAATCCATGTTATGGTAAGTGTGCATGTTTAGTTTTTGCGCACTTTCTAATATCCACATTGTGGTATGTTCACACGCTAGTGTGAGTTCTTTCTAAAATCCTATATCCTCAGGATACCTACAGTGCTGCAACTATCTGTTGAGACAGCTCCTTCAGAAAGCTTATGCAAGAGCAAGCGGTAGCCCCTGTGGGACAATCAAGACTTATTATAAAATGCTAGGTTATTTGCCGTATCCCTTTAAAGGAATCTATCTTGATTCCAAGGCTTGAGCTCTACCCAGTGCTTTAAATGGGCCGGAACGCACCGGTACTCAGTACCGCCACTTCCAAATATAGCTCTTGAGCGTACCGCCACCTCTCCGTGTGCCCAGAACGTGCTTTAAGCATACCGGTACGCTCATTTGGACATCTGTTTTAATAGAGGCTTTAATCTTTTGCCTGTGCTGCCGCTTTGCAGTGCGCCTTTAACAATGCAAGCTTCCTAATTCGTCCCACCGAGACCCAAGTCCAATTCGTCCCATCCTGTCACCCAAGACCACAGACACCCCCCTTACCCCCTATATATAGGCTATAATAGAGTACCGGCACCTCTTTTGGGCCACTTAAAGCACTGGCTCTACCCCAGGCCGAGGCCCTAACAGCTAAGTTGGGTATGTAGCCTAGGCCTTTGGCCAAAAGGGATAATGTCATGGACAGCTGTCTAACGTCCCAGGGGCAACTCCCATGGAAATGGTAGAGTTGGTACTTAGTGTTCACCATGCTTCTCACCTGCACTCCCCCTCAGCATGGCGGCATGGATATACTGTTCCCCATAACGCCCCCTAAAGGACGCAGTTTGAAGTTCCCTTGAAAGGGAACATCTCAGGTTATGAATGTAACCATGGTTCCCTGAGTAGGGAACGAGACACTGCGTCCTCTAGCTTTCCTGCCATGCTTTGGACGCAAGCTTCAGATGAAGAAGTGAATGACATGTTCTCATGGCGCCTATTTATTTTATAGTTGCGCTGGTAATGACATCAGGGGCTGTTGCCGGCCAACTTATTGGTGTTTTTCAATGTATGCTTCAGACACGGGTCACGACGAGGTGTTCCCCATAGCGACCCCTATAGGATGCCGTGTCTCATTCCCTACTCAGGGAACCATAGTTACATTCGCAACCTGAGACGTTTCCTTGTGTGTTTTGGCTAATGTGAACTACCGTAGATGCTCTTACTGCGCACATTTGAGATATGTTTGCCTCCCGGCAAAAAAATAATAAAAAATGTAAAAAATAAAAATAATATCTAGGGCCAAATCATGTGAACTGATAAGACTGGATATTGTAATAGCTAAGGTAGGTCAGGTAAGATGGGCTCCTATGGGCTCCTAACAGATAAAAATGACATTTGAACTTGTCTCAAAGAAAAACGGTGTATAACACATACTCTTCCCTTCATCGGGACCTGAGTATTGGATTTGAAATTGTTTTGGCATGATTTTAAGGGAATTAATATTCATTGCCGGGTAAAGTTACTTTTAAAAGACCTGCATTACAATATTTTTAATAATTACTTTACTTAGTTACTTTTTATGGAAAGTTAACATTTACATTACTTTTTAAATCTGGGCTGGTAATAATAATAATAAAAAATATTCATTTTAAGGAATACTGCATCTCTTTTTGTGAAAGTAAGATGCATAGGAGAACCTTTTTTTATTTTTTATTTTTTTTGTCTAAATGGATCCATAAAGAACATTTAACATCTGATATTTCATGGAATCCACAGCACTTTCTACAGTTTCTGACTAAACCAGCAGAGGTCGACTAAACCTCAAAACTTTACCTAAAATTTTCCTTTCAATGCCTCTGAATGATGAACTTAAGTAAGTAATTTCTAGAATACAATATTTTATTTATTTTTTTAAAGATATATCTAAATGGTCTACAATGGTAAAGAATATAGTCTACAAGAGGTTTGTTGTAAGGATTTTTTCCTTCAAATAATTGATGATGTCATGTTGTTTTCCAAAGGCAGGTGGCAGTGTTCACCACATTATAACACAACTTCTCTCTCTATGCCACTGACCTTGAGACGTGCTATTTGCACAGTTCTCATACTCATCTAAGTTAACTTTACACAAAACCAGCTAATACGACTTACCTTGACCACCTAAAAACATCCTCACATTACCTTACTGCAAGCAACCATTCGATTCATAACATCTTAAGGTCCACAATTAAAGCTTAAACTAATGGAGACCGGCTCTTCAACACATGCACAAGGGGAGTGTTTGAGCTTGATTGTCTGGATTTTTATGGATGGAATAAAAATAGCTTAAAGTTAACTTAAAATGGCATTCCCTACTTAAAGTACTTATATAATGTAAAAAAAAAAACGTGAATAAAAAATACATTCAGTGAGGAAAAATGATTTTATTGTGCATAATAAGATGAGAAATATGCATTAATAAGAAAGGCCAGTTTTTACATGACTTCATGCAGCAGAGAGTGAGATCACTAGAGGACATAGACAGATCGTCTTGTGTAACTGAACGCAACATAGAGCTCATTTTCTCAGTAGCCCAGAGGACACATTGTCCTCTATATCCCTCATCAGACAGTTCAGTCATTTATACAGGCTCTGAGCTCCCGCCGCTATTCTAGTGGAGGTGGAAGTCAAATGTAGAGAAAGACAGGGGCAGAGCGGCAACAGACTGAGATGAGCGCTTGATTTCAGCCTGGGGTCGGGCTCTTAACATGTGGAGAATGGTCACCCAGCACGTTCAGAGTAAGCGATAAGACTCTTTTAGTTCATCTCTGACAACAAAGCTGATTTAATTAAGTCCCCCCTCCCCCCTTGTGGTTCAAGCCTCTCTACCAGCAGCTCTCTAGTCATTTCATCTAATTAAAACTCAACCAGAGGAACCATATTTGGAGAGGTACAGTCAGACAGATCTGCCACACTAGATCAGTCATGCGCACACTCATAATATTCCACATAGTGAGCTGCCTACATTAGCAGCGTCCTACGGCATCATAGGCATGCTCTTTATGTGAAGGCTGTTTCAAACACTGATGAATACAATGAGGCCTTCTTTTAGGAAAACATCATTTTGGCTGAGTTCTAACTTCTAAGGCCTTCACAGATAAACACTAACAGAAAAAAAGATTTTGGAAAGAGCTGTGAGATATTTCAAATACACTAATATTCATTCAATGCTGAAAACTATTGATAAAAATAAGTGCTGTCAAACGCATCCAAAATTAAAAGGTTTTGTTTACATAATATATGTGTGTATATAAGGTAGATATAATACAAACACATGCATATATATATATATATATATATATATATATATATATATAGAGAAAGACAGGTATATTTGTATATTTGTATATTTAAGAAAAATATGTTGTTTTTATATATATATATATATATATATATATAATATATAAGAATGTGAATATATAAATGTAAAAACATGCATGTATATATTTAAGAAAATATGCTGTTTATATGTTCAATTTATTTATATATAAAATATAACATTATGTGCACATTATTAGAATATGAATATATACATGTATAAACGTAAATATTACAATATATTAAACAATACACACACATATATTATGGGAACAAAGATTTTTATGTTGGTTGTGATTAATCTGGATTAATCCTTTGACAGCACTCATAGAAATAGTTAGATCCAATCAAAATCAGAAGCCCAGGCTTATTCGAAAACCATGCCTGAGGTGACATTTCTGCAAAATGATATTACATTGCTTCTTTTACACTTCAACATTTGACCCTTTCAAAGTGCTATTTCACATAGCCAGCTTGCCACACACCTTGTTTTAATAATTCCTGTGAAAATGTTGTCATGTAGGTCTTCTCTGGATGTTAAAAGTCAATGTATATGCATAGAAACATACAAAAGAAAACAAAACAAAATATTATAAACAAAATATGAAATGCACAGGCTTATATTAAACAGAACATTGCGTTTATAAAACTGGCCAGTTCTGATGGCTCAGAATGGAAAAATAATATTCTGCTTGCTGTGCAGTAAATTGCATATTTTTTAAAAACAATAGGTGAAACATGCAGTATTTATAAGCATTTATTCTAGTCATATCAGAAGCTAAATACAATAATAGTGTGCACATTGTTGTTACATGACTTCATCGCAATTTTACACAATTTTAATAATTAGTTAAGATATTTGAACTATTTGATTTTGCTATCAGTAAATTTTATTAATGTCCTAATCCTTATAAGATTGTTGTACAGAGAATATTTTACACAAACAAAATGATATAGGAGTTCAAAATCAGTGAGCACCGAGCAGTACATTCAGTACACCTTCTCTTATCATGTTGGGAAGCTAACTGGAAAAAAGGGACACTTTATATTTAAAGTTGAAGTATCTGGTGTGACATAAGTTAAAGCCATTACCTTTCATATTGCCATGGACAATACAACATTATAAATGTTACAAAGCAACTTTGTAGAGTTATAAGGACAAGCTAAGACATTAGATAACGTGTCATCCCATACAATGTGGTGTTTCATTCTACACGTTTGACAAATGTAGTAGGTGATCTTACATTTTCATTGCATAAAAAATATAACGTTATGTATGATTTTCCAAATGTATGACCCATCTTTAGCGGGCTATGTATAACTTTAAAATACCATGCTAGCCTACTTCTCTTACAGTCATAATCACTTGTTCGTATCTGTTCTTGTATATAGAATGAAAATAATATGGGTTTCTCAAACGACCAATACATCACCATTCGACTCTCTGCTGCCCCCATCAGTTCTGGAGCTCCCTTAGTGTTCATGTGATGGTACTGCAAGTTGACCTCGCACTGCATAAGTTGATATTCACTCAAAAACTATTTCTTGCTCAGTGAACCTAATTAAATTAAGGAAAACATTTCCAGGGCATTAGTAGTGATAGGCGCTTTTGAATCACTGCTTCGTGAAGCTTTGAGACCTTTGTGATATATATATTTTTTTCGAAACATGTATCAAACTGTCAAGGTCACAGGATTTCAGTAAACAAGGATTCGTTATGTCATACGTTTGGCAATTTCAATGGTTTGCCGTAAGGGGGCACAATGATCTCTGTGAAGCCATGAAGCCTGTGTATATATATTGCCTTTATTATTATAAGACAGTATAGAGGAGACATGAAGCAAAGTCTGAGAAAGAGGGGGCTAGGATTGGGCATTTTAATGAGACTTTTGTGTGGCAATTAGTTCAAGTTCACACAAAAACAGTTAATTTAAACAAATAATATTTTGTTGATCTAACTCGACGCATTTCTTATGTCGGCAAGAACTGGAAACATCCAGTGAGTGTTGCTAAATGCAGGTTCAATACGTGACCCTGGCACGTTGTTGTTACGTTCGTATACTGGCGCGCATTGCTGTGTTTGTATTACATTGCTTCAGGTACATATTAAGGTGGTTCATAATTCAAAAATCCGATGAATGTTGCTAAAGGTTAATGCTCTATCGTGTTGGAAATATCCCCTACACCAAACCCAACTCTAAGCCTATACCTGATAGTGTAAACAAGTGCAAAAGTGATATAAAAATGCATTTGTTGATGCAGCTGTGCTACCGTAGTTTTATGGGGTTTGTACAGAAGCTCTTCATCACTTAAGCACATGGCTGTATTACGTGAGCTAGCAAGCAAACATACTGATTTAGAAAACGCATGCATGTGAAGTTGGATATGTGACGCTAACCTTCAAATACATTTTATTTATTTTTTTATACATAACATTATATTTATTCCTCAAGTAATTATGTGAAAATTAAGCTTTATTCATCTAAATTTTACTGCCTCTAGTGTTCATTTCAACTGGAAACTACAGAGGTTCGTATGTACAGGTATGTTTTGCAGAAATCTAGGTTTCAATGGGTGTATGTTGATAAAATGACACTCAATTTCAACAAACTTAATGCAATGCCATGCAATGTCAACAGAAGTTATTCATGTAGTCCCAAAACAAAATTTTTAGGGGAACTAATGTGGATTGAACATAATGAAAATAAACAGTCCAGAAAATATTTATTTATTTGTGCTGTCTGGAAAATTTGGGAATTTGAGATAAATTCATCTTTCAAGTTTGTTTTTACTAACTTGAATTGTATGATGCAGCCAGACATCACAGCCACCCTGAAAGAAATATTTTTAGTGTGTGTGGAAAATACTTCATGCACCTTTAAAGGCATCCTTACACTGGCACCAATGACCAAGTCAAAATTTAGGAACTAGGCCGTCTCTGTGGTCCATATGGGAGAGTGGTTAGCATATGCCACAGCAGTGATCCTCCGGTGTGATGCACGCACTGAAGATTAGGCACGACCAATGAACTGAGGCTGTGTCTATGGGTGCCGCATGCATCCACCAATCAGACGACGTGGAATGTTGAGAATGCTGTTTCCTGTGACATTCCGCCAGCAGCGCAAGAGAAGACACAGAGATGGCAGAACAATAGGCTTTATCATAGTGGACACAGTACAGACAAAGATGCACAATGTGTCTTAAAGACACAACAAAACACGCTGATAAGGCTGAAGATCATGCTGTAAGCTCAGGGATTACCTGCTAACACTTTACAATACGATCTCATTATCTTACTTTAGTTAGCATTAATGAACAATGAACAATACAGCTGTTACAGTATGTAGCCTATTACTCTTTGATTTTCATTGTTCATTTGTTGTTTCATGTTAGCTCAGCTCAATTAAACCTTTCACTGTTAAATCATGTTAACCACACTGTAAGTGTTTTTGTTTCGTGCTTTATTTCTCATGTTCTCACACACTTTGTTACATACAGTGCTGAAGTACTACTATAGGGGAATATCTCTGCATCTATCTAAACCATAACTGTAGTCTTTATGTTATTTATACCAGCAACTGGCTGTGCTGTGTAATTTCTGTTTCGTAATGTTAACCACAAAATGATTTTTCTCATCAAACCTAGAGAAAATTCTCACGGGAACTCTTGGCTCGAAAAGGACAATTCTCCTCGGGGATTCAGGGCTATAGCTGAACAACAGTTTACCAAAGATTATTTTATTTGTTGCTTTCAAATTTGATGGCTAATTATAAAAAGCATAGTTCACCCAAAAATGAAAATTCTGTCATCCCGTCAGTGGTGTCAACTGGTCAACTGGTCAACTGGTGTGCATTTATTTCTATTTTGAAGATAATATCTTCTTTTTTTGTTTCGTAGAAGAATGGACACCATACAAGTTTAAAAGAACAGCAGGGTGAGTAAACGATGACAAATATTCACATATGTTGTCAATTTTTATGCAGTACTTTCACTGTTAAAAATAAAGGTATTTTTTGGGCATCTACGGATCCATGATGAACCCATAACACCTTCTTATTTCGTTTTGACTTTAAAATATTCTTCACTGTGTAAACCTTTCTTTTTAAGAGTGTTGTAGTATGATAGAAATGAACCTATAGCTTGCATTGATTTCACACGAAAACTCACACAGCATTTCATTCTACAAAATGACTAAAACTACTGTTAAATCATCCAAATATGTACTTTTGAAAGTGGAGCTGAAGACTTTGGCTCTTTTATCACACTTTCGTCTCCTCACGCTGTCTTTCGGTTCATTATGCTAATGATGTGGCATGATTGGGTTTGATCCTTAGCAGCTTGATTGAGCTCATCCCTGGTGAATGTGTCTCTCCTCCCTCTTTCTTCATCTCTCTCTCTCTCTCTCTCTCTCTCTTCACATCGCTGATTGCAGGTGAAATATGATTAAAGTGAAGACGCAGCTGTTCAGAGTCGAACTGACAAAACAGGAAACATAATCATCTGTCCTGCTCTCTGAGTGTTACTGTCACTCTTCTCTCATCGCCGGAGCCAAAAGCCTGAAGAAAATACGCTTATTCATGTTTTATTCACTTTTAATTTGGTCTCTCTCTTATCTACTGATGAGCTTCATCAAATGCCTACAGAGCTCAACGGTTCCCCAGGTAAAATCTCTGTAAGATAGATTTGTAGAAATAATACATCAAAGTCGCTGTTAGGAAGCACAGCAAAATCCCCACAGTTGTGAGATTTGCAGAAAAAAGGCTAGCTATGAAATATTAGCTAGCTCTAATTCTCCACCATAACTACTCGACAAATTATTTAAGGTGAGCAGATTTCTGAATCGGATACATTTCTTATTTGAGAGGTCAAATTATCTCTTAAATCTCATTTATATTGATCTATTAATAAATAAATAAATAAAAATAAAATACCTTTGAACATTTATGAATGTTTCTATTTTTTATTTGTACAGGGTTCCCTATATTATTATTAATGAATAATTATTGATGATTAGATTGATTATTAGGTTTTCATCGGATGCCCATTTTCCAAAAGTTGATATGATTTTTTAGGGTCTTAATGAAAAGTATTTAACATGCTTTGATTAAAATCTCTCAATGGTAGTGTAAAACAACACCATTTTTACCTTTTGTAAAATCAGCTCTACAGACATCAATACATTCTGCTGCATGTCCCTTTAAATGCTAATGAGCTCTGCTTTATTCCCCAATGGAGAACCCCCCTTGAAACACAATTGGGCTAGTTTTGTTGTGAAAACCTGTCAACCCTGTGAGAGACTATTCACTTTAGCAGCAATTAGCCACCAAACTTGCCAACTAGTACGTTATTAGTAACAGCGATGGTAAAGATTATACTCATATATATATATTATACCCCTTATACTCAGTTCTGCTGTAAGTGAAGCTGAATCACGAATGATTCACACGAACATAAACACATTAGAACATAAACGCAGGTAGATCGGGGGCACATTTCAATCAAAAGCAAAAGTAATTTTGTCTTCAGTGGCTCAGATGTCTGGAGTAAATGACGTCTGCTATGTTCATTATTGCATCTAACAACAGAACACCTCAGTCTCTTAGGAGCCGTCTTTGTCTACACCTGTTCTTCGTCGAAACAATGGCGGACTGTTCAGAGCTCACTCAGGTCGGGTCAGTGCTGAAACTAGTGTCAATCAACTATCGTGGGAGGGGCCTGGGTCTGTGTGATGTCACACAGCCAAGAAGCTGAGATGGCCTGATTTGAAAAAGGGATGATATTTTTAGGGATTAAACAAAAACCACTGGGTGGATTTCAATCATTATATAAAGACGTTTTTAAGATGTGTGTGTGGAAATTGGTTTTGACGGCTTTTTATGAATGCAGTGTGACACGGTCATTGATTTACACAGATAACTCGTTCATACTGTGTCGTTTTGTCTCACTTTTGAGATGTGCTCACATTTAACATTGCTCTGTGACAGATAAGGGATAAATCCAATCATTTCAGTAAGAATGCACTCAAGAGTTTCATGCATGGGTGTAAAAAAGTACCGCTCATGTTCAAGTTGGTCATGTGAATTCACCACACTGTCCGACAGAAAGCTGCTTGGATTGAAAGTGACTTCTGTGTGAGCCATGTTTCATACATCGTTATCCTATTGACATCACATAATGAGGTCAAGTGCTGTATAAACTAGTCTTACGCAACCTGCTTTTTACATAAACCATGTGTTACAATAAAGTAACCTACATTTCTCCCTCATTCAAGTGAACTGTCATCCAGCTTGCACACTTCTATAACGCTGACACTATAGCTCAGCTGCTTCCAGAATAATGCGCTACTTATTCCAATGATTTATGGTGTAGTGCAACAATATTTTTAATGTCACATTTGTATTGCTTTTTTGCTGTACAAGCAGAGGCAAACAACCATAGTACTGGCTCTTTCTGATGCTGGTAAATCAGATTCATCCTAAATGGTCCTCATAGCTTTGGAAATTTTGATTAATTATAGTGAGCAGGTTTGTCCTAAGTGGTCCTCTCTCTCAAATGTAGCTTTGGAAAGCCTGATTCTAGCAAATCTGTTCATCTTATCTCTAGTATTGATCATTCTAGTGAATCATTTAATTGGAACTGTTCTTGCAAATGAACACATCACAAAAAGTAATTCATTTCCTCATAAAAGCTCTGAGGTTGTAAAGCGATATGCATTCAAGCATCATTAAATACCTCTTTCATTTTCGTACTGTTGTCCCATAATGCAGTGACAGTAACGGCTGCTCTGGGATATGTACTTTATGACTGTTATAGAAGCTCAGTGAACCACAAATACTACAGTTATTTACATGTCCGTGTACTTTCAGTGCTGCTTTTGATGTTTAATAACCTGGAAAGTGATAGAGATGAAATGTGTGGATGTCCGACTGCTGATTTTATTGAAAGAGACAAGCTATATCAAGCTCGATGGGGAACGCTCCCATGAAACCAGTTATTCCACCTGAAAACACATTTCTCGGTAAATATTGTGACTGTTCTGACATTGCTAAAGAAAATGATCTGACATCAGCAGAAACATACACTCGAGATGTTTGAACATGTCAAGTGCTTAGGAGTGTTTTAGTCAGGTTGTATTCGGTAAAGCAAGCATCACCAGTGATAAGGAGCTCGAGTTGTGCTGTGTTATGAATGAGTCACAACTAGGCATGTGACGGTATCAAATTTTCATGTTGCGATAATTGCTGAAGCTTTTATCACAGTATATGGCATTACCGCGATATTGAAATAAGTTGTCATAATATAACAGGTTTAATAACTTTTTTCTTATAAACAAAATAATTGAACATTTTAATACAATAAATATAAAGTCAACAAAATGGATTCAAGTGCAAAAGAATTGTAAAGAACAACAGGTAACACTTTACAAAAAAGGTCTCATTAGTTAACTTTAGTTAATGCATTAACATTAACATTGAGCAACTGCTTTTGTAACAGAAGTTATTATTCTTTGTTAAAAGTCCATTCAATTATAGTTACAATTTTTATTTTAGTAACATGTTATTAAACGTTGAAATTAACTAAGATTAATAAATGCTTTAGAAGTATTTTTCATTGGCACTTCACTAATGAATTAACTAATGTTAAATAATGAAGCCTTAATGTAAAGTGTGACCGTCACCGAACAATAACAAGAACAAGAATAACAAGAACAAAATATTTTAAAATAATAGCAAGGGCATGTTGTAGCACTGAATAAAAATAAAGAAAGAAAGAAAGAAAGAAAGAAAGAAAGAAAGAAAGAAAGAAAGAAAGGAAGAAAGAAAATGAATAGCTTATTAAGTATAAGTTTTTAAGGATTCAGGGATGCTATGAACACCATTAAAAACACAAGAATCTGAATGGTTGTTAAAATAAAATAAAAAAATATTGATCAGGAACAACAACAACAGAAAGCAGCTGCTTCTTTACAGTGAGGAGTACTCACTTTAAAGAAGCAGCTGCTTTCTGTTGTTGTTGTTTCTGATCAATATTTTTCTCACTGAAATATCTCACTGAGGAGTAACGGCTGCAGGTCTGCTGGACTTGTTTACATCAGAGTGCGCATGCCTCTTTGACGCAGCATGCACAGGTGGTGTACATTTTAGTTGATGGGGAAAGTGTTCTTAAAATGCATTAAAAAAATCTTAAGAATTTGTAATAACTATCCACAGCCCAAGATAACAACATCGTGCATGTTCATTACCATAATAAATCATATTACCAAATATTGGCAAACGTCTGATCACGGCTTAATGCATGATGGGAAGCTTCAGTCACTGCAACCCCTTTAGTCGTGACTTAGTCACAGTACAGCACGCATCAAGTACCTTATTGTTTGTCTTATAAAACTGTTACCACACGATACAAATGTTAAAATACAATTTAAAAAAAAATATATTGATGTTACTTTTATCAAGTAAATTAATTAAATAACTTTCTGCTATAAAATAGTACAGTGAATAGCAAGAGATTGCTCAAGTGTAACAAGCCTCATCTTATGGGACTCAAATAAAAACAGAGTAGGAGTAGGAAGGTTTCTCATCATTCATTCATTCATTCATTCATTCATTCATTCATTCATTCATTCATTCATTCATTTATTTATTTATTTATTTATTTATTTATTTATTATCTTTTTTCTAATATATGTTCTGCTTCCCACTCAGCATCAGAAAAAGTCCACCTTTTAGTTTAAAACAGACAGATTTGTGGCACAGCTTAAATTTTCAAGTGTCATTACAGGGTAAACTGATGGACATACAGTAACGCACCTGACACAGAAATATAAATACAGTACAGTGGGCTTCCACACAAACATGTGCACACATCAATGTATCTCCCACATGAGAACAAGTGTGCTGCACGAGTCCTGTAAAGTGAAGCCAAAGTGTCTTGATGTCTGGATGACTGGTTGCAGTATAGGTCATACATCCTATGTAATGTAATGGGATCTGAGACAAACTAAACTTAAAAAAATTTATTACACTTAAAATATTTTTTTTTCCCAAAGATTGTTTCCCTCATTTGAATTAGTTATTATCGTGCTGATTTCTCATAAAATGTTTGTTTTTCTAATGTTTACTTTAAGTTAATTATTTGATGCTGGGGTGATATCTGTGGGACATTGAGGCTTTTAAACAAACCATTCCTCTGCAGACTCTGTCTCCAAACTAATATCTATTGTGCAGACTCAGGCTCCAGATGAATCATTACAGCACAGGCTTGGGCTCGAAATGAATCACAACTGTGCAGATTCTGGCTCCAAACTACAGACTCAGGCTCAAGATGAATTGCTACTGTGCAGATTCTAGCTCTAGATAAAACATTACTGCTCAGACTCTGACTCCAAATGAATAAATACTGCACAGAATCTGACTCCAAATGAATCATTAATGCACAGACTCTGGCTTGAAAAGAATCATTACTGCACAGACTCTGGCCCCATATGAATCGATACTTCACATACACTGGCTACAGATGAATCACTACTGTGTCTGGCTCCAAATGAATCACTACTGCACATACTCTGACTCCAAATGAATCATTACTGCACAGACTCTGACTCCAAATGAATCATTACTGCACAGACTCTGACTCCAAATGAATCATTACTGCACAGACTCTGACTCCAAATGAATCATTACTGCACAGACTCTGACTCCAAATGAATCATTACTGCACAGACTCTGACTCCAAATGAATCATTACTGCAAAGACTCTGTATGTTTTGGCTTCACTTTTCTTTAGTGGAAGGAAGTGGCGACATGTCATCCATCTTTCTACAGGCTATGCATGAGAAGAGTTCATTAGACAGTGGGAAGGGTGTGGCCAAAAAGTTGATGATGCAGTATAATTCCAGCAGGGGTCAATCATAATTCATTACGTAAATAAAAAGGTTAATTTGCTGAAAGATATAAGACATGGAACAGTTTTGATGCTATATTGATTGTTTGTGTTGCTAAGGGTGTTTCTTAGTGATACACAGGGTGAAGCGGTCATAGCAGTGCTTTTTTTGTGATTAAAACAAACTCTTGACCAATCAGAATCGAGGACTGGAACTAACCATTTAATAATTACTATTTTGAGCTCAAGACACATTTGCAAATATAAGTGTTTGTGAAGCCATAACAAGCATTTTAGTTGTTAAAGTGAAAAAGTGATGTGACATACAGCCAAGTTTGGTGACTCATACTCTGAATTCTTGCTCTGCATTTAACCCATCCAAAGTGCACACACATAGCAGTGACCCCACTGAATGACTTTGGACTTTAACTCCTCCAGCACAAATAAACAATTCGGTGGACAACCGGGTGGAGGCGTTATCCCCTTCTAAGGCCGTCTTGACCTTCGACTCGACCTTCCATACGAGTGCTGAGACGACTACTTTCTCAGGTAAAATACACTCGGGAGTCACCAGGCGGGCAGAGGGATCAAAAAGACGTGATAAAGAGTCGGGTTTGACATTTTTGGAACCCGGGCGATACGATAGAGTAAAATCAAAATGACCGAAAAAAAGTGCCCACCGAGCCTGCCTGGAATTGAGTCTTTTGGTAGTTCTAATGTACTCTAAATTTTTATGATCGGTCCAAACAATGAAAGGTACCCCTGAGCCTTCCAACCAGTGACGCCACTCCTCTAAAGCTAATTTGACGGCCAACAATTCTCTGTTACCAATGTCATAATTGCGTTCAGCAGGAGATAAACGATGGAAAAAACCCGCATGGATGTACCTTATCGTCCGAGGCAGCACGTTGGGACAGCACTGCTCCTGCCCCCACCTCTGATGCGTCAACCTCCACCACGAACTGCCGTGTGGGGTCAGGGGCCACAAGGATGGGAGCCGAAATAAAGCGGCTCTTGAGGTTAGTGAACGCAGTCTCGGCTGCGTCCGACCACCTGAACGGAGTACTGGGGGAGGTCAAGGCCGTCAGAGGTGAGGCTAGTTGGCTGAAATTTCGAATGAAACGCCGATAGAAATTGGCGAACCCAAGAAACTGCTGTAGGGCCTTACGGGAATCTGGAGATGGCCAATCTATTACAGCCTTAACCTTGTCAGGGTCCACACGTATTCCCTCTGATGAGACGATATACCCTAGGAAGGGAACAGACTGTGCATGGTATACACATTTCTCCGCCATGACAAAAAGCCCATTCTCAAGTAACCTCTGGAGCACTCGTCTGACGTGTTGAACGAGTTCCTGGAGAGATGAAGAAAAAATCCGTATGTCATCCAGGTAAACATATATAAACTGATCTACCATATCTCTCAACACGTCATTAACGAGTGCTTGGAAAACCCCTGGCGAGCCCGAACTGCATCACCAAGTATTCAAAGTGCCCTCTAGGAGTATTAAAGGCGGTTTTCCATTCATCCCCCTTCCTGATGCGGACCAAATGATAAGCATTACGTAAATCCAATTTTGTGAAAACGGATGCTCCCTGTAACCTCTCAAAAGCTGAAGACATTAGTGGCAAAGGATAGGTGTTCTTTATCGTAATGTTGTTCAGCTCTCAGTAGTCAATACAAGGTCGCAGAGAACCATTCTTCTTACCCACAAAAAAGAATCCCACCCCCGCTGGAGAAGAGGAAGGGCGGATGAATCTCGATGCCAAGGAATCAGAAATGTATTTCTCTATGGCCTCCCTCTCCGGAATAGAAAGAGAGTATAGTTTGCCTTTAGTCGGAGACTTACCTGGCATTAAGTCTATCGAACAGTCGTAGGGACGATGCGGAGGAAGAGAAGCAGCACGGGACTTACTGAACACCTCCTTCAGGTCCAGGTACTCTGCGGGCACATTTGATAACACCATGGTCTCTTTCTGAAAGACAGAAACAGGCACAACAGGACAAGCAGAAACCAGACTAGACTCATGACAACTTTCACTCCACAATGTGACAGTGTTGGAGCCCCAATCCACTCGTGGATTATGTTTGATTAACCAGGGGTGACCTAAAACAATGGGAGCTACGGGGGAGTCCATGAGGAAAAAGGATATGGTTTCACAGTGGTTGTCTGATGTGAGCAGAGTGATGGGTTCAGTATAGTGGGCGACGTGTGGCAGTTCCTGGCCGTTGAGTGTGGTGACATGGATGGGATGAGACACAGGCAGGACAGGAATGTTGAGGTGACGCGCAAGGAGTGAGTCAATGAAATTACCTTCGGCTCCAGAGTCTAGAAGGGCGTGACAGTCGTGAGTGTGATTCTCCCACCGCAGTTTCACCGGAAGGAGAGTCGATGATGTAGTTGAGGACTTCCCAGCGGAGATCCCACCCAATAGTAGCCTCATCTTTACTATCGGGTTGGCTCTTTTACCGGGCAGGAATAGATAGAATGTCCTGAGCCTCCGCAGTATCGACACAATCCTTGGGACCTCCGCCGCTCTCTCTCCCTCCGGGACAGCCAAGCTCTACCCACCTGCATGGGTTCGTGGTCGTCGACAGGACCGACCGCGTTCTCCCGACTCAAGCAGCCCCTTTCCGGAGAGATGGGATGGCGTGTAGGAGAGCCAGGTCGATTAATCCGTTGAGTGTAGGAGGCAGATAATAAAGTTAGTGTAAATGCAACCTTGGACTCATCGGTCGCGAAGGTGTGGGGCTGTAAAGCAAAGTGCATGGAGCACTTGTTAAGGAAAGTCTTGCAGAAATTTGGCTCACCGCAATAATTCTCTGGTGCCGGAAGTCACGGCTCTGGGCGGAAGTGATCCTGGAAGGTCTCCTGGGGGACAGGCAGCGAAAAGCGGTGCGATGGGCGCAGTGGGAGAGGTGAGCTGATGGATCTGCTGGGTGAGCTCGGACACCTGTGTCACCAGCGCTTGGATAGCGCGTCCGGTGTTTGCGATGCTCTCCTGCTGCTGATCCATTCAATTGAGGCTGTGATGGATGAAGTCAGACAAGGATGTGGTGCTCGCTGCTTCCACGCCTCACCCGCCACACACGGTTAACATCATGAAACAACGCTCTCACAAACACAAGACGAGAGACAAGCCATTATATAGAGAGGGTAATGAGTGACAGCTGCTTCTGATGACAATTAACAGAGACGCCCGCAAACTAACCAGTGCAGACGCGTAACACACAGACTTCACCCACAAAGTGCAAAACCCAGAGATCAAGGTTTACCAACCGTGACAATATGTGCCATTTATACAGGACACATCCTCGCCAGGATTTTTATATTGCCTAAAACATCCAAATTAGTTTGACCAATAACGTGCAGGTATTGTACACAATCAACCAATTGTGGTGCGTCACGCATAAAAATGGCCTGTTTGGTCATCCTACCACTGACAGAATTTGGTTAAATTTTCATTCATCTCTTGAGGAAACCCAGGAGCACGGCACGGTGGCAGGCAAATTATCACTGGAAAGGGAATTCCATGCCAGTTCCTCCATCAAACCAGGCCGGAAAAGTCTGACTACATCCTTCCACAACACCCATTTAAACACAAGCAAATGTAGTCAAATAAGGGTTGCCTCCACCTGGGCTTCACTTCATTATGTAATGTCAGGAACACTGCTGTTCTGTTTATGAAAACATTCCATTACACTGGACAAGCAAAACGTTTTTTTGCATTGACTTTAACAAGACTCCAAATTCAACAAGAGGTATGTTTACATGCACTTATTTTCATCAGTCAGAAAACACTCCGATTTCAGATTCTGATAGTTCTGTTCGTATAAACCCTAAACATTGCAATCCAATTCGTATATTTGTTTATATGCGCATAGTACTATTACAAGTAAGGTCACCAAGCATAATTGCTACCTTGATGACATCTAAAAGAAAGCTAACATATGGGTACAACGGGGCTAAAGGTGCACTGGGGTAAAAGGCACCTTTGATATTATGTTCTAATCCATTAGATGGCACAAAAATGTGGCCTAGTACTTTCCAAAACATTTGCTTTTCATGATGCATGTGTATGTTTGTTTGATCCTTGACACGATTGTGCGAAGCAGCGCAAAGTTGATTCTGTGCTTACTTAATCTAATATTTTATGTTTTTTAAAATGTTGTTGATTTAAGAAGCAAATTAGAATCCCTAAAATTAACACTTATTTATTTACATAACATATATATATATATATACATAAATTATTTATATAACATTTATTCTGAGACAGATTGTTTTAACAATTTTCAGCTTTTTTAAAGATAATTAAAGCAACAGTTTTTAAATAACGAAAGAATATGTAAAAGTATGGTTGGGGTAAAAAGTGCTCCTGCTGTTGGGGCTAAAGGCGCACATCAATTAATATGATAATTAGTAGACTTACCATTTGTTGACATGACATAGATTCAGATGGTAAATATCATATATTATGTTGGGTGTCCATATTAGAGACAATCACCATGTTTAGAATGAAACCATCATACTTAAAAACATGATATTAATCATATGATATAATAAAATATAATTTGTTGATACTACTGTAAATATATATTTAATTATTATTTGATCTCCTTCAAAGCCTTCAGAGTCTTTACTTATTAAAATGATTTTGTTTTGGTATTTTTGTAACAGAAATTATTTTATAAAATAAATAAATAAACAAATAAAAAAAACTTTGCTAAAGTGATTGTTTTGAACAAGTATTAACTTAGGCATTATATATATATAGCTGAATTATTTGTATTAATATTGCATGCCTTTTGATCCGTGCTGGTGAGTCTTTTACAAAATCTGTTGCTCCAGTTATGTTCACTACAAACGTATATATATTTTTCTGCAATTATACATTTTAGGCGCAGTGATTAGCACATTGTTTCTTAAGGTATTCCAGTTGTACCCTATGTTAGAATTTTTTTTTTTTTAGCAAATGCTTAGAAAATAAATATTAATTCTCCACTGAACAGTTTCTAAAACATCCAGAATAAGTAAGACATATACATACGCTTCGTGTTAGTGTTGGGTCTGAGTCCACCTTGTCAAGTCTGAGTCTGTGTCAAGTTTTTCTGTTAATTGGATCTGTGATTATCAGATAATCATTTCTGAATAAATAAACTACTCATCCCGTAAATGTAAAGTGGGACCGCATTGTGAATAATAAAGTCTAATTTAATAAGGCTGATTTACTTGAAGAAAGGAAGTAATGCTCATGTTGTCCAAAGGAAATTTAAAAAGATGCTATGATATAGCATCTTGATCAAGTTTTGACTAATATTTGACATCAAACTGACATCAAGATGACCACTAGGGAAGTTTGAACGTTACTTATTGTAATGACTCGACATCCCACATTAACTAACACTTTAGGTGCATTGTTGTCTAGCTAGCACAGACAGTTAGGTATGTGCAATGTCACTTCACAGGTTAATTTCAGCATTATATGCAGGGTGATGTAGCCTCATTCCATTGTCCATTTAGCAATTATGCACTTTATATATATGGTATTGCTAAAACTACTTAATAATGCATATTTAGTAGAGAAGACTTCTATTGAGGACTATTTCTTTGTTACTACAGGACTGTGTTGTGTTTTGTGTGTGTGTGTGTTATTCTCCATCATCACCTCATTAAGGCTGGAACAGCATGTGAGCAGAACCCGGCCAATAAGAGCTCTAATCAATCAGCTGCTAATGATGCATGCTGGGACAGGGAGAGTGTGAGGGGAGGGATGCAGAATTTTAGCTTTGGTTAAGTGGGGACTCAAGCTCTCTTTTTTTTTGACTTTTGCTTGAACTTGCTGTTGCATCCTGGTAATGTGTGTGCATATGGGTGTGTGCATGGGAGTGGTAAGATAGACTGTGTGTGGAACTGTTAATAGCACATGTGTTAATAACACTCATATTTAGGGCACTTATATTTCCTGTCACTGTCTTGTATGACATGCTTGCATCTGTTATTACATGCTCAATGATTCCATCCAGTAAGTTTGTGTGTCTTATTATAATTTTTCCTGTGGTAAATTAATAACTGTACTTCTGTAGGGGCCGGGGGTGGGGGTTGATCAAGCCTATATCCAATCTGCACTCATACTTTATTGTACTTTAAGTATTCTTAAAGTATTACTTTGAACAATTACTTGAGAACTGATCCACTGCAATGAGAATACAAATAAACCCTCTGAGTTGGGTAGATCGGTGATAAAGTTGACTTCCGCCTTGGGACCAGGGATGACGAGGGATGGGTAAGCATACCAGTTTACTGTCTGGGAGGTGATTTGGAGTCTTGGAGACAGCATAGACTGAACTGCAGAGGAGCGGGAGAGTACATTGTCTGACTGGATGTCCAGAGCAAGTGGAAGTGTCACGTGAGCCCAGAAGGGTTGGCTGCAAGGAGGATGGTACATAAGTATTCCCTTCTGGGCCTCCCAGCGGAGCTGGCTCGGCAAGGGTTGCGACACAGATCTGATCTTCCAGATCCCATTGGATGGGGCTGACGTTGACAGCTGGAGGGATAATAGGTGCATGAGGTGAGTGGATGCGGGAGAGTGAATCAGCCTTGATATGAAAACTGGAAACAGCTGAAGAAGAGTGCTCGGCGGGCCTTGCAGGGATTTAGCTTCCTGGCACTTTTCCCTGCAACAACTGGGTGGGTTGTTTCTGAGGTATTCAAGGTTCTTATGGTCAGTGATTACCATGAAGGGGTGTTGTGCTCCCTCCAGCCAGTGTCGCCACTCCTTCAGAGCCAGCTGTTCCATTTTTCTGAAGTCGTAGTTCTGCTTCACTGTGGCAAGTTTCCTTGGAGTAGTAAGGGTGGCGGCAGGGAGAATTGTGACAGCACTGCTCCCATGCTGATGGTTGGTATGAATGGGAGTTGGGGGTCCGGGGTGAGTGAGGATGGGAGCAGTGCAAGAGGCCTCCTTGAGCTTCTTGAAGGTGGTCAAAGCTTTGGGGTTTCAGGACAGAGACTAGGGCTGACAATGGAGCATGGAAGTGAGGGGGGCTGAGAAGAGGCTGAAAACGGCTTTGTAAACGGGTGACTGCCTGTTGGCTGAAGAAATCCTGGAACACTGCATAGTCAGATGGGATTGCCAGGCTCTCCAGGGGTTCAGGACTCTCCACAAGAGTGGAGCTCATCTAGAGAGAGGGAAATTTCGCCCAGTGCGACAGAACATTGGACAGACAATTCTGGAAACCGGCCTCACTCCATCTAAGAATCTCAATGGAATCCCATTTTACTTCAGGGGAGTGCTGTGAGATCCACGGGCATCCCTGGATGAGGTCAACAGTGGGTCCCTCCAGTACAAGAAAGGAAATCATCTTGGGAGATTTCCCAAGGAGCCTGAATCAACAAGGGTGGACACTGAAATGGAATGATGCAGGGTAAGTTGTTGAACTGTCAGCAGTTGTAAGGTAGAGATGTCAGATTCTAGGTGGAGGGTACTCATTGCTGGCCATGGGTGATGAGAAGGGCACATCTTATTGAAGGCTCCAAAGTAGAGGCACAGACCCAAGGCTAGACACTGAGCATGCTCCATGTGTGTGAGATGATTGATGTCTAATTGCATTGGTTCTGGTATTGGAGGACAGGAAGCAGGTGAGGCTGGCAAATGAGTGGTTTCGCTGGGATGACAGGTGGTGAGGCACTGAATATCCTTATTGCCTCTTGCAGGAAGTTCTCCAAAGGAATGGTGTTGTCATAGATGGCCATTTGGGCCCAGATCGGGGGGTCTAAACGTTGTTGGTAGGCCATCAGCAGTGCCATCATGTTCCATCTGCTAGAGGACGCAGGGTGCGGGACTGCAGTGTATAATCACTCGCCTAGCGATGAACAAAGAGCTGGTGGGCTGGCCAAAGACCATCCTTAAAGAGGGAGAACCAGTTGCATCGTTTTTCGGATCACCAGTAGTTATTTCGGACAGTTCGATTCAATAAACCAGTTAAAGAAAATGGTTCACCAGTTCTTTTGCGCCTGACGTAATGACGTCATTGGTGATGATTGCCCTTCATTCAAGCCTTCGGTTTACCCGCGCTCATAACATTAGCACAGAATCAGTTCAGAATAAATCACCAAAAAAAAAACAGTTCAGTCCAGACGCGCTGTGTGTCAGTCTGCTTCACGCTGAATCACACAACACATGAACAGTATCATCAGCTCCTCGGTTCTCGAATCGGACAAGTCCGACAGAAACGGAAAATCTTTTGTTCGTTATCTGGCTCGGCTCGGTGTTCATCTTCAGTTCTCTCTTCACAGCAGTTCAGTCAGTGTACTGTTTGAGTAAATGAATTACTCCAGGATGTTGGATTGTTTTAACTCAGAGGGAGTGTCAGCCACATTAAAAAAAGTTAACAGCTTAAGTCATTTGTGAATTAATGCGTATTGGAGACGTGAACCGTTTAAAACGATTCAGTTCGATTTGGTGAACTGGTTCAAGAAGATCTGGTTACATCAAATGATTCGTACGTGAACCGGATATCATACACTGCAGTGAACGCACTCACAACAAACCCGGAAGAGAAGACAATGCTGAATAAAGTTGTAGTTTTTACTATTTTTGGACCAAAATGTATTTTCAATGCTTCAAAAAATTCTAACTGACCCTCTGATGTCACATGGACTACTTTGATGATGTTTTTCTTACCTTTCTGGACATAGACAGTATACAATACACACAGTTTCAATGGAGGGACTGAGAGCTCTCAGACTAAATCTAAAATATCTTAAACTCTGTTCCGAGGATGAACGGAGGTCTCACGGGTTTGGAACGACATGAGGGTGAGTTATTAATGACATAATTTAGATTTTTGGGTGAACTAACCCTTTAAATTTAAATTCATAATTTGATACAAAGAACTTATTGTGTTCATACATGCTTTTACATTGTACTTATATGTTAGAAAAAATCTACATATCTACATAAAAACATCTGTAATTAATTTCTGTAATTACATATATACTTACACTGTTGACCCATCACTTACACCTTAACCCACCCTTAAACCAACACATACCACCAAACCTCTCCCTAACCTTAACCGTATATGCACCTCAATAGCAGCAGAAGTGTTTTGCGATACAATATGAACACAATAATATAAAGTGGGACCTTTTTTGCAGGATTGATCAATGGCTTTATAAATCCAGTGATCGTTGTTTTTCCTAATAAATAAGCTGTATATACTGTGGTTTAAACATTATAGCAGAATACCAATCAGACATTTATACACTATCATGCTGCCCAGCCCCTGTCTTTGTATTATTATTAGATTTGTCCAGGGACATGCATGTTTCCTAACTGATGAAATTAGCCTCTGGTTACTTTTGGAACTGCAGTATTGTCTTGTGTAATGCCATTGGGAATCCTGTCTGTGAAATTTGGGCTACATCAGAGAGCATGCTGGGAGAACACTCAGAACAGCCAATGGCTATGGAGCATGAATAGAGCAATGCAGAAGGTTAGTCGCTTGTATTCTCTGTTTAGGCGCCCGATTCATTCTTTCACTTTACTCCTCAGCAACTCTCTACACCTCCTGTTGTTCTTCGGTTCTTTAGCACTGTAGTGATGGACCACATCTTAGACTGTGTGTGTGTGTGTGTCTGTGTGTGTGTGAGAGAGAGAGAGAGAGAATGCTGCTTTGTCTCCTACAGACTGCTGCAGCTCACAATATATCTTTTATCCAGTGAGTGTTGTGTTACCAGACTCTAGGCTGCCAGTCAAAAGTGTGACAGCTTGCACTGGCCTTACTCTATATGCTACACACACAGACGCACACACGCATGCACGCACACACACATGCAGGCACTTACACTTTTTTTGCTTTTTCAACCAGCCACTGATACTCATACTGTTACATCTCTGTTGCATCACTGTTCTAAACTGATAGGCCCATTCATCACAATGCCACAGGACAAAAACAATGATACAGACTGTTTATCATGTGCACCAATAATGCAGTTGTTTCCCATAATAAGACTAAGAATTTAATTGCATTTAGATGTTTGACATGAGCAAAGCTCACTCATTTGTAATTATTTGCTATAAATTGTGGTTATTTTTACCGCCAATATTCACTAACCACAAAGCACATAATCACATACAGTGGGAGTGCTACTATGGTCACTGTTTTAATCTGCTTATTTCAAATAGAAAACAGATATCTATGGACATATTGGCTGATTATTCTGTGCCATGCTGAACATAGAAGTGTGATGCTTTTGCAACTGGGTTTGCTTACACTGCCTTCGTGTTCCTCATGACTTGTGGTGGTGAGTTGTGTTGAATTGTGTTTACAGAGTCACTACCCACTGTAAAAAATGAGCATTGCATTCTGGATTGGAGGTACACAATGAGAATGGCTTAGCTCTCATAAGTCAAAGACATCAAGTGAGAAAATCATAGAAGAAATGTAAAGCCTTATACCCACTGCCAGTGAATCTAGCTGTTAGTCGCCAATGGCTGTTGGTAAGTAAACTAGGAACTCTCTCTAGCAATGTTAAGAATGACATTCATGGGTGGCATTACATGTTGTTGACAGTGGATCAGTTTACTTTCCACTTAAAATATATTCTGAAAGGAAAGATCGTGTTACATGAAATAAGTATATAAAATAAAAGATAAACAATGCATGTTGTATGCCACTGTGGCTACAGTATCACTGTGTGGCCAGAGCACAAGCCTCAGGCTATCTGGGCTCAAAGAATCATTCAGGCTCACAGCCCACATGGTGAAGACCGCTGGTTGGTGTGAGAGCTGGGGTTGGATAAGGTCAATTTCCAGCGGTACTTCAGGCTGAAGAGAACTCTGTTTGCTCACAAAGGAGAAGACAAACATAGAGCCATTTGCCTGAAGAAAAGCTGACGGTTTATTTATGATGAATAGTCTTGATTTAATATAAAATCTTAGTTTATACACTGGCTGATGTTATTAAACTTTTCATCTTGTTGACACGCTATCTGATAGCATGAAGATTGCATGTGCTTTGCTGATTTCATTCCCATTGGTAGTTGCTCCTAAAGTTCACAGCTCAGTTGCTCAAAGCTCAAAGTTAAGCTTTTCTCAACTTTGTCACATTGCTAGTCATGCCTATCCTTATCCCCAATGGTCACTATCACTGGAAGTCAACTGATTTCAACTTAAAATAAATAAGGGACATAACACATTGTGGCTGCATGCTGGAGTGAACAGTATGACATTATTAGTATGACATTATTTCGCAGTGACACATGGTTATTAATTTAATTAGTTTAATTATTATTAATAATTCATAATTAATTATGACATCAAAATCTGTTTAATAAAAATAAAATGCAGATTATTATTTTGCGATAAGACCTGTAACATGCCTTAGCATGCATTAACATGCATTAAGTAAAGAAGTAGGACAACTTTGAGGTCATGTCATATCAACCTTAAACAATCAACAACAGGGCTTGAAATAAAAATGTAAAGACTGTACAAATATTATAAATTGCGAATCTAAATAATTGGGAATCATGTAAAAAATTAAATAAAAACGATGCACATTTCATTTATCTATTATAGCATGTATGTGGTTTTGTTTGCTTGGCTGCTTCCTTATAAAAGTCCAGAAATTTGTCAAGTTTTTTGTCAGATGTCTTTTTTAATTATATGATGTTATTACATTGCCGTCTTGCCACCAGCCAATCTCTGCACTGCTGATCATGGTTTCGAGTATCGTTACATAGCCCCTTTTAAACTAACTCATGAACGTGCAATGATCTTAGATAACTCAATCCAGCGATACTAATCATCAACAGCAGGTGCGTTCGAAGAACCTAATTAGCCAGATCCTGATTAGCGCGATGATATTATCTCGGATGTGACATTTCTTCTCGGATGTAATAAGCGACGTACGAAGGACAGATCAGTAATTCAACCTGTATATTTTTACTGTGATGCATGCTGGGAATTGTAGTCCTGTGTCCACCACTGTGACCATCATACATTCATGGTTTGAAATTGACACTTGGAATCAACACATATCAATGCTCTAGCTAATGTGGTGGGCTGTGATCCATAAATTATGCCCCTCCAACAAGGAACCTCTAACATTAGAAAAACAAAGTGTAATGATTGTCGTGCACTAAACAAGAAACACAATTTTCCTATAATTGTACATGGTGCCACAGGTTATCGGTCAACAGGGACCAACTACAGCTCGACAGGATGCCCGTTTCTATCTATCTATCTATCTATCTATCTATCTATCTATCTATCTATCTATCTATCTATCTATCTATCTATCTTTCTTTCTATCTATCTATCTATCTATCTATCTATCTATCTATCTATCTATCTATCTATCTATCTATCTATCTATCTATCTATCTATCTATCTATCTATCTATCTATCTTATTTAGATTTTGCAATAGGACAGATCAGAACTGATGAAGCAAAGTGGGAGAGAGAGAGAGAGAGAGAGAGAGGGGCGGGATCGAAGTCCTCGAGTTAGGATTTGAACTCAAGATGCCCGTATCACAACGACCCTGATCACACACCTAAATTCTAAGCCATTGATGCCAGTTTGTTCACTCTTAGGGTGAAGTTTTGCCTGTATAGTTGTGATTCACTGTTTTGGGCTGTTGCCCTGAACTTGAGCATGTCAGTACAGATAATGGATTTTAATGGATTCTACTGGAAGGGAGGCTTTATAAAAAAGTATAGCACTGAAATCTGACTTATGTGAGGAAACACCTGATCACTTCATGATCTGACACAGCCTCGATGCGTTACTGTTAAATATTCATTTTGGTGGAAGCTATATTTATAAATGATCCACAAACTAACTGTCCTAAAACTGAAAGCCAATCAATGATTAAGAATCATATTTAATAATTTATCTAGCAGTGATTCTGATCATCTGGTTTATTTCTGATATTTTTTTGTTTTGTTTTGGACAATAGACATTCACGATGGCTGGTAACTTTAGTGGGCAAATTTGCTGGTGAGTGAAAAAGTTCATTTCAAACCGGCATACCATTAATTACATTTATTTAATTTAATTTTATTTAAACGTTATTTTATTTTTATTAGTGTTGTTAAATGATTAATCCTGATAAATCATTAAAAAATTGTAGCACTGCCAGTTGTTGTTGGAGATTCTTAGTCCTCCTTTACGTTCTTTCAATCGCTTTATGTATACGTCAACATTTCATGTCCATTATTGTAAAACCTGCGAAACACAACTCAACCACAGCTCCGATCACAGCGTCCTCCATCCTCCTGTTGTTGACGTTGTTCTTCTTTGTTAACGTTGTTGAAAGCCGTGCACAAGTGACATCGCTGTCAATCAGCTAACTTCACTTCCTAGTACACACTGTCGGTGCATATGTAACCCTTTAAATGCTACTGGGAAATAGTTTGCACAAAATCATCCCACAGTGCTTTAGTACAGTACATTTAGTTCTGAACCTAAAGGCCCTTATGTGGAGAGAATCTTCCTCCTACAAAGTTCTCTCTGAAACAGACACACACTGCTAATTCTGTTTAATAAAAATCTTTCTTTGAATGAACACACAAATACTTCAGGTCACTGTGTATGTTGTTACTGTACTAGCACATTGTCTTTTTGTCTTGTATACTGTTTTATGCATGCTTATGATATAACTACTTGTTCATGTAATTTTACCTATATGTAATCTTACCATGTTTAGTTTCTATGAATTTGTCTTTTGATGATCTAAACGAGATCCACTGGGAAGAAACTCCTAATCACCATCGAGTCAGAACACCTTTGGAATTCATCACTCTTCAAACCCGGAAGAAGGTGATTGCTTCTCCTACACCACCGAACCTCCAAACCATCAAGACTTTCATCCGAGACTGCACTTTCATCTGACGCTTGTTCCAGGCCAAGGCAATACAAGTATCGTACAATTAACTAAATGAAACAGAGGTTTAGTATAAGCTATAGACCCGTTATGAACAGCGCTGATGGGTTTACTCAGGTGGTTAACTGACTCTTTTCATAGCTTCATTCTCTGGTTTTCTTGATGGTATCATCCATCAAATCTCATTTGCCATTTCCCCTGCATGAGTGATTGTACAGTATGTTTGTTTGTTTGTTTGTTAGACTAGTTTGTGTTAGTGTTTAGTTAATAGAACACTTGTGCACAAATAACACAAGTTTCTGATTCTGCCTTACAAATGAATGTCCATTACGATTTTGATCCTCGCTACATGCTCTGATGCATTAACACTGTATGAAAGTATTTTCTGTGGCCACATGAATTTCCTTTCTTAGAGTTAATAAGAAAATACGCTAAATGTTCACTGGACGAACAGATTAGTTGATGGTAATTAACTAATTCTGCTACATTTACTGCAGGCAGATCATATAAACAATTGTAATTAATCATAATTTATTTTAATTATTTATATACATTTTTCCCTTTTGAACTTAATTTACTACATGTATATATACATAATAAAAACACACAGTACACACACATATATAATGTAAACAAAACTTTTATTTTGAATGCAATTAATTGTCATGCATCGTTTGACAGCGCTAATTTTTATAGTTATTTTATTTCAGCTTTTGCTAATATTTCACATTCCCTATAGTTGAAATCAACTAATATGAAAAAAAGAAAACATACAATAAAAAACTATAAAAATGACAAAACAAAACAAAATGATTCAAATGGAAACAAAATATGTAATAAAAACTAAAGTAACATTGCTTAAGGCTAAGGACAGGTGAATATTTCATATTATTCATGATGAAATTTGAGAATAGAGTAGATCCACCCTGTTTCAGAAAGATTTACCCACTTGGAGAAACTATTAATCAATTAAAAGAATAATAGTTCTCTGTCTCTGGCTGTCTGTGCTAACTTTCTTTCTGCAGCTGCTCTGTGGTTTCCTCCAGATGAACAGTCTTTTAGGTTCTTTACAATCTGCCCCCCAGCTGCCTCAATTAGAGTCACGATCCTATGGGCCGTCCCGCTCCAAGGACAGAGCTGTCTCTCTCTAACCAGCAGATGGTTAATGATTCATGGACAGGGTTGGTAGCTGTGCGCACATGCTTTGGTGAGTGTAGCATTTCTGAGGACGTTCCAAGGTTTGTTTTGTGTGTGTGTGTGTGTGTGTGAATACTCTGAATGGGGGATGGGAGGTTGAGGTCACTTGAGCTTAAGAAAACAAAAACAAAAAAACATGTTTTCGTGTTTCTCATCTCTAAATGCTGACATAGCTGGAATCGTTTGTAACACTGGTTTGTTTTCAAAATCTCCAAAATAGCTTTCTTCCTCTTAGACATTTCTCCATTCATTCAGGTGCAACATTTGCATTGTCATACAAAACATTTTAGTTTATTGTAATCTCTTTTTGGCCATTTTCTGTCAATTGGTTTTAAAGACTTAGAGTGGAAACATAGTGTTTGTTCACTTCCTGTTGCCCACAATAAGAGGAAGTGTCTTGATCATAGGGGGCTCTGAGGGAGATGCTACAGTTCAGTAATGTGGCCACTGTCAGTGATTATGTGTGTAGATTGGGGTGTGTGTGTGTGTGTGTGTCACCTCCTTCCATCCTTTCTGATCTCCCCTTCCTAAAAACAGAAACACAAAAGCCCCTATGAGAGAAAAAGAGAAGTGCCCACATCGTGTACAGCCAATTTTTCTGGTGGATTTGGAAACAAAGAGAAGATTGAGAGAGACAATAGGGACAGTCAGTGTAGTCAAACAGAGTGACACACCTCTGGAGCAGAAAAGAGAGATCAAATCAAATGGCTCATTTACATGAAAGGCCCATGTACGTATAATACATCTTCTGCCTGCATATGAAAATCACACTCCAACTCTCAGAGCTCTCGGGCTGCGTTGTGGAAAATGAAGGCATGGTTCAACTCAAAGTGCTCTCAGCAACAGCTCATTAACTACTCTGCTACCCACGTGCCTCTACCTACGTTTCTGAAAAAGTCAAAAAGCATACCTATATGTACAAATCACTTCTGTTTCAAGTTGAATTGAATACTAGAGGCAGTAAAAATCTTGACAACTTGAATTCACATAAGCAGCTTAATTTTTAAGGCTTTTCTAATGCAGAAGGTTTGCTCATTCAATATGCCATTGCATGTGACATAAAGCGTTCTGGGAGAGTCTAAAGTGTGACCAGAAAAATTTATGTTCCTTTTCAGGAACTCGAGCTGCGTCGAAACGCTTTTGGGGAACGTCCCTGACGAGACCGACTCTGAATATCGTGTGCAATCAGTCCATCGGAAAGGCGTGACGTCACGGGCGGGGTGACGTAGCGACCAGGAAGCTATAAAAGCACGTGCCGTGCAGCTGGCTTCAGCTTCGAATCTGTCAGCAAGCGCTCTGTGTGTGCATGTGCAAAAGTCTGTCTGTTGGTCCTATTTATTGTTGTCTGTCCCTTAGCTTAAAAAGATCGCTAAAACAGCCACAATATGCCTAAACAAAAGCAAAAGACCAAACATTTGAAGGGCGATTCCAAGCCGCGTTACAGACTGTGTGTTCCTCCCTGCACTCGCTACATTACGAGTGGGGATACACACATGCTGTGCGTGGCTTGCCTGGGATCGAAGCACGCTGAGTCGGCTCTCGAGGGGGCCGACTGCCCGCATTGTGAACGTTTGCCAATGCGGACGCTTCGATCCCGGAGGGCTCTCTTCGAGGAGGGAGCCTTTACCAGCGTTCCTCGCGGTGCTGGCCCCGCTTCTGCCGAGGCAGAGCGGCTGCTGCACTCGTGGGGCTCGCAGGTGGATCTGTCAGAAGGAATGGAGACGGGCCAGTCCTTATCTCCTTCCTCATCTGCCAGATCCGGCGCCCAAACCCTGGGTTCGGAAGCACGCTCGTCGGTTTCTTCCCCCCAGGGTGAGGGATCAGCTCTTCACCTCTCGTCCTCCGAGGAGGTCGATGTGGAGACTGTTGCTGGGGATTCGCCACCCCTGTCGCCCCAGTATGAGGAGCTGTTGGAGGTGGTCACGCGGGCAGTAGATAAATTAAAAATTGACTGGCCTGCTGAAAAACAGACTGAGCCGCAGAGAAGCAAATTAGATGAACGCTTTCTGCGGCCGCAGCAACCACCTCCACGTCGGAGCCTTCCATATTTTCCCGATCTCCATGACGAGTTATCGAGATCGTGGAAACACCCGTATTCGACCCGCCTCTTTGGCCCTGATTCACTATACTGTGGCAACGTGATGGGGCTGGGAGAGCGTGGTTATAGAGCGATGCCACGGGCTGAACAGACACTCGCGAGCTATCTGTCACCCGGTTCGGCCTCGTCTCTAAAGGCTCCGACATTGCCCACTAAGCCGCTTCGAGTTACATCATCGCTAGTGGGCAAAGGTTATGTGGCAGCAGGTCAGGCTGGGGCGTGCCTTCATACTATGGCAGTCCTGCAAGCTTATCAGGCTGACCTGCTGAGAGATGTCGATGAGGGGGAGGGGATTAAGTCTGAGGAGATTGAAGAACTCAGGAAGACCGCTGATCTCTCCCTCCGCGCCACTAAGGAGACCGCTCGCGCAATTGGGCGGTCTATGGCAGCTTTAGTGGCCGCGGAGAGGCATTTGTGGCTGACCCTGTCAGAAATTAAAGAACGGGACAGGGTCTGCCTCCTGGACGCCCCGCTTCAAGTCTCGGGCCTGTTCGGCGACACAGTTAATACTGTCGTCGACAGGTTCCAGGAGGCGCACAAGCAGGCGGCGGCGTTCCAGAGTTTCCTCCCTCGTCGCTCTCGTGGTACATCTGGGCGGGAGATTACCACGCCACATACCGGCTCCTCACACCGGGTAGCGCAAAAACAGAGCGTCGCCACTCGTGCTCCCCCACGTCGGGACCGAGGGCAACGACGCTCTGAGTCGGGGGCTTCTAGGGCGAAAGCCGATTTAAGATCTGTCATCGAAGCCCGGAAGTCCTCGACGAAACGATCCTGACGCCAGGATCCAGAGGGTAGCCCCTGCTGGGGTAGAGCGCGGTTCACCTCATTACACGGTGCCCGTCTCACCTCAGTACCCTCAGGAGGTCGGTCTGCCAACCCTGCCAGAGTTTCAGGGCGCAGCGGCCTCCAGCGAGCACCACTCCCAGTTACTTCCGCCCGTGACCGTAGCGGAGCTGGGATGCTCGCCGCCCCTTCGGGGGCCTCTTACACCAGAGGTCAGTCTCGAGAGACTGATTCCCTTAGTAGATTATTTAGCAGCGTGGAAGCTACTGCCAAATGTATCTCAATGGGTCCTGCGTACAATAGAAAGAGGCTATTGCATTCAGTTCGGTCATCCACCACCGAAGTTCAACGGGGTTACACCGACTGTGGTCGGCCCCCAGCAGGCTCTGGTTATGGAACAAGAAGTGAATACCCTATTAAGGAAGGAGGCCATCGAGGTGGTCCCTCCTCTAGACAGGGAATCCGGATTTTACAGCCGGTATTTCATAGTTCCAAAGAAGGATGGGGGGTTGCGTCCGATCCTGGACTTGCGTCTCCTGAACCGCTCAGTTATGTCACTGAAGTTCAAGATGCTCACTGTCAACCAGGTTGTAGCTCAAATCAGATCCGAGGACTGGTTTGTCACAATAGATCTCAAAGATGCATACTTCCACATATCCATCCTTCCACAACACAGGAAGTTTCTGAGGTTCGCTTTCGGGGGCAAAGCTTATCAATATCGAGTACTTCCCTTTGGCCTCGCACTCTCACCCCGCACGTTCACGAAATGTATGGATGCGGCTCTGGTATCCCTCCGTATGCAGGGCATCCGCATTTTAAATTATATCGACGATTGGTTGATCCTAGCTCAATCAGAGCAGATGGCGGCTCGACATCGAGATGTCGTTCTCGCACACATGGGGGAGCTGGGTTTGAGACTAAACGCCAAGAAGAGTGTACTTTCTCCAGTTCAGAGAACCACCTATCTAGGCGTAGTGTGGAATTCGACCACGATGCAGGCACGCTTGTCTCCTGCTCGGATCGAGTCGATCCTCACATCAGTCGAGAGAGTCAAAGAAGGCCAGTCACTCACTGTCAAACAATTCCAGAGATTGTTAGGGCTGATGGCAGCTGCGTCCAACGTGATACCTTTTGGCCTGCTGTACATGAGACCCCTACAGTGGTGGCTCAAGTCCAAGGGTTTTTCCCCGAGGGGAAATCCACGTCGAGTTATCAAGGTCACGCGGCGGTGCCTTCGTGCCTTAGACATGTGGAGGAAACCTTGGTTCTTGAATCAGGGCCCGGTGCTGGGAGTTCCTTGTCGCCGTGTAACGCTAGCGACAGATGCGTCCCTCACCGGTTGGGGTGCGGTCATGAGTGGCCACCCTGCCCGCGGTCTGTGGAGTGGTCGCCATCTAACATGGCACATCAATTGCCTAGAGATACTAGCGGTCTATCGAGCATTGAAATATTTCCTCCCGGACCTGAGAGGTCACCATGTGTTGGTGCGCACCGACAACACATCAGTGGTCTCTTATATCAATCACCAGGGGGTCTGCGTTCGCACCCCTTGTACAAGCTGGCACACCAGATCCTTCTGTGGTCCCAGGGCAAGCTCCTCTCGATCAGAGCAGCGTATATTCCTGGGAGATTGAATGTGGGAGCAGACATACTGTCGAGACAGGGGCCGAGGCCCGGGGAATGGATGCTTCACCCCGAGGTGGTGAAGCAGATATGGAGAGTATTTGGTACAGCTCAGGTGGACCTCTTTGCGACTCAGGAGACATCGCAATGTCCCCTCTGGTTCTCTCTAGTTCATCCAGCTCCTCTGGGACTGGACGCTATGGTACAGACCTGGCCGAGGCTTCGTCTGTACGCTTTTCCCCCTATCGCTCTGCTCCCGGGAGTTCTGGCGAGAGTACGCCGGGACGGGGCCCGTCTACTACTAGTAGCCCCGTTCTGGCCGGGCCGAGTATGGTTCTCAGATCTAGTCTCGCTCCTCGACGGCTCTCCGTGGGAGATACCGATCAGGACAGACCTACTCTCACAGGCGCAGGGCACGATAATTCACCCTCGCCCGGAGTTGTGGAGGCTGTGGGTGTGGCCCCTGAGGGGGCACAGCTGTTAGCAGCCGGTCTCTCAACCGAGGTTGTTGAGACCCTACTCCAATCCAGAGCTCCCTCTACGAGGAAACTGTACGCCCTGAAGTGGAAGCTCTTCACTTCATGGTGCAGAGACCGCCAGCTTGACCCAGCAGACTGCCCAGTTGGTACAGTTCTGGAGTTTTTACAAGCCAGGCTCTCTGCGGGGTTATCCCACTCCACCTTAAAGGTTTACGTGGCGGCCATAGCTGCTTTCCACGTCCCTTTCAATGGTCAGTCAGTGGGTAGACACCCCCTAGTTACACGTTTCCTCCGCGGTGCGCTGAGGCTGAGACCTCCAGTACGATCCCGTGTTCCCCCCTGGGATTTGGTTGTGGTTCTAGAGGCTCTTTGTAAAGCTCCATTCGAGCCTATACAAGATATCTCAGATAGACATCTGACACTTAAAACTGCCCTATTACTGGCAATCACCTCACTAAAGAGAGTTGGAGATCTTCAGGCCCTTTCGGTGGCCCCTACCTACTTAGACTTTGCCCCTGGTATGGCCAAAGCATTTTTATACCCTCGAGCGGGTTACGTTCCGAAGGTTCCCTCTGTTACACCACAGCCTATCGTACTGCAGGCCTTCTGTCCTCCTCCCTTTCGGGAGCACGACCAAGAGA
This sequence comes from Carassius carassius, assembly GCF_963082965.1. Classification (NCBI taxonomy): domain Eukaryota; kingdom Metazoa; phylum Chordata; class Actinopteri; order Cypriniformes; family Cyprinidae; genus Carassius; species Carassius carassius. The sequence continues at coordinate 28,809,829 of NC_081762.1, forward strand.
AGCTAAACTGTATGTGTCCAGTGCGAGCACTGGACGCATACGTCCACAGAGCTGCCCTGTGGAGAAAATCAGACCAATTGCTTGTTTGCTACGGTCCTTCTAACAAGGGTTCTCCTGCCACCAAGCAGACCCTTAGTCGTTGGATAGTCGAGGCTATCAACCTCTCCTATGAGTCCTCTGGTCTTCCCCCCCCTTTGGGGGCCAAGGCTCACTCTACTCGGAGTATGGCGGCCTCCAAGGCCTTCTCAGCAGGTGTGTCCCTCTTGGACATCTGCAACGCTGCGGGGTGGTCCACGCCCTCCACATTTGTCCGATTTTACGATCTTGACATGCGAGCCACGCCGGGCTCTTCTGTCCTCTCGTCTTAGCTGTGCTCTTTTGACTACACACTAGGCAGGGATTTGGAAGTCTGGCAGCGTTGGCACATCGTTCCCCAAAAGCGTTTCGACGCAGCTCGAGTTCCTGAAAAGGAACGTCCCAAGGTTACGTATGTAACCCTAGTTCCTTGAAGGAACGAGACGCTGCGTCGCAGAGCCATACTCCCGGCACCCCTGCCGGCGCTTGCTTCCCTACTCGAAGCTGAAGCCAGCTGCACGGCACGTGCTTTTATAGCTTCCTGGTCGCTACGTCACCCCGCCCGTGACGTCACGCCTTTCCGATGGACTGATTGCACACGATATTCAGAGTCGGTCTCGTCAGGGACGTTCCCCAAAAGCGTTTCGACGCAGCGTCTCGTTCCTTCAAGGAACTAGGGTTACATACGTAACCTTGGGACGTTATCTGTTATTTAGATGATTCATGCTGAACACATCACCTGAGCAAAAACTCCAATGATTTGAGCATGGATTCTAAATGAAATGCCTTTGATTGGCTGTTGCATTGGAGAAACAACAGATATGTCTGTGATTGGCTATATTGCTCAGTACTGAAAAAACACGTTGAAATAGAAACCGATCTCTAGAGTGCAGACCATAAATAACTGAGAGTTTGCAAAATTTGCAATGAAATGCCATTATTAAAGCTTTAACTGAGGGTGCTATTGATTTTGTTTGAGAACCAGGCCTGGCTATAAGGATTTCCTGGAATGACGTGCATTACCTTTCTTCTGTGGGGCATATTTGGAGTTTTAGTGCTAGAGCACCCTCTGGCCTTCGGATGGAGCAGCATATACCACTGATCACAGAACTGTGCTGCGCATGAAAATTGCAGCTTTTGCCTACCACAAATGCAATTTAATTTTGATTAATCGTGCAAGTCCTAGCTAAGAGTAAATAGTCCCAAACTTGTGATCTTGGCATTGCTAATGCCACTCTCAACAAGTTCAGCTACGAGAACAGCTATTGCCATTATTAGAAGGAGCCCAATATTACACAACGTTTTGTAGAGATAGACTCACACTCCTGCCCTCAAGCGATTCAAGAAGAAAGCAAAAAGTTCAGATATCACTAGCTCAAGTAAGACCATCTCCAGACACCTGTATATTCCTGTCTTCACAGTACATTGTACAAACAGTATGAGCTGCAACCAGCCTCCCTGGATGTGGACACAAAGTGACTGGAGATGGCAGGTAAGCATTTTCTGAATGGTGGAGAAAGTACTTTGATCTGAAGGCTTACAGATTCAAGCTGACAAGTATGAGACTTTCATTAAGAATTATCCATTGATATCCTAGTAAGAGGCCCCAGTTAAAAAAATATTTCAACATGCAAAATTCATCATCTTATATGGTTAAATAACCAAATTGATAAGGTACACCTTTGGAGCTTCTGAAAAGTGATAGACACAAACAGATTCTGGAGAGTCTGTATATGTTTTCGTTAGTAATCCTGTTCCTCGAGTGTGAGAAACAAGTGTGCCACTTTAGGGTTTGTGATCCTTGTCTTCAGCGACCAACACAGAGTGGACCTTGGCCAAAAAAACTTTCAGAGCTTACCATTTTCTTGTCTTTAATTTCTGTTGTTTCTTAAAGACATTCTGGATGTGCTGGGAAATACTTTCTCAGAGATTTTAGGGAAATACCTGTCTCATCAGTAAGTCTCTGATAAACATGCAAGATAAAGTGTATGTTAAAGTCAGGTGCATGCAGAACAACCTAAGGTGAAATTAACAAATTCACTTCCTTTTTAAATCATGGAAACTTGCTAGCTATCCTATTGACTTAGGAGGAAATCCAGCAATGAATATTAACAAAGAATAAATCTCTAACTGTAATCTTGGCTTTCCTAGTCCAAGGAAAACAAATGACTCTCTACTTTGTCAGGGGTTGAGAGAGTTCCTAAGAGTGTCCACCCTCTTCCCCTGGAATCAGTCCTCCCTTCTTATAGCAGTGGCCAATGGCACAGTCTCAGGTTCACAAATAGTCAAAGAAAATAAGATCTTTTCTGTCAAATGTATGCCATGATGTATGTTGATTTACTGGCACCTTAATAATGTGTAGCCTTCAGGACGACACCAAAGCAGTTGGGAGTGCAGTCTCCAACTTGTCAAAGACAACAACCTACAGGTTTGTAGATAACAACTTAACATTTCATCCCGAGTCAGCCGCAGGCAGAGGTGTAACTCTGTAACAATGGCTTGTGCCATGTGCCACAGAAACCGGAAATAAAGACAGGCCTATTTTCCAGAGATAAGATGCTACACTGTTGGGCAATGGAAACATAGGTGCTTTTCCATTTGGGCTGTGAAACTGGAGCCTTTTTGCAGTTGCAAAAATGAAAACCTATCTAGCGTGAGCAAGTTGTTTTACGTACCACCAGGGATTTCTTCCTCTGTGGTAGGACTCAAGGAGTTTTTGTCATGTTTTATAAAGTGGGGTCAGTTCTAAGCAAACCAGCAAGTCACACTTTATATTACGTGTCTTTAACTACCACATACCTTATAATTTATGCTTATACTTATTGTGTCCGTATGAGTTGCAACACTGTAATTACAATTAAAGTAACAGCATGTTCTTACATCGCTCTATACATTTTACTATTGCAAATGTTGCACTCAAGTATAAATAGCTGCATATACCTTTATAATAGCACAAGATTAACATATGACATTTGCAAATTTTATTCATTGTATTCATGCGATACATTATGTACTGAAGCAGATGCTGCATAATACCACAAGTCAACCACAACCTATAAAACTAACCCTAATTTATGTAGCATCAACAAAACAAGATAATTTCACAAAACAACATGTATGCACACAAAATGTTCACTGTATTAGATGTATCAAAACTATCAAAAAGCAGGAACCCAATCCCATAAAAAGCAGTTCTGTCCTACAACTAAGTATTACATATAGATGATATACACTTGATTGATTGCACAGATGCTATTTGAACTGAACTGATCTGGATGATGACATCACTGTATCAATGATGAACTGACTTTAACTGGAAAACTAAGTGTTTAATGTTGTCTTCTTGTGTATGTCTGTTTTCCGTGTGAAGCTCTATATAAATAAAGGTGACTTGACAAGACTGTGTTTGACCACGGTAGAATACCAGCTGCTAATCATGTCAGTATGTGCCATCAAAAGACAAGAAAGAACAACTCAGACTCTGCCCTGTGGACTCGCTGCCCCTCACTGAGCAGATTACAGAGGATCACTTCAGACATGAAGCTCCCCAGATGTTGAGCCTCCCTCTGTTTTTAAAGCCTCCAATTTTTACTGACTTGAAACATTTTTGCTAATTGTTTAGTAAGACTTTATTCCATATGGTGACTGGATTTACTGGACTCAAATATATATATATATTTAATCCATAAATATCTTGCCTCTTACATACAGAGGATCAGTTTGGGTCACCTTCAAAAAAAAAAAAAAAATGAACGAAAGAAGGAAAGAAAGCTTGAACGTCCTTAAGAAACTCTATACATCCTGTTGGATACAGAATGGCAACTGTGCATCTCACTTTGCAATTCCAGCCAAGTCCAGTGACAGTCAGACCAAGGTGCCTAGTGAATATAACAGTACAATCTGAGCATTAATTCAGTTCTACTCCATTGCTTTTTTGACACGGAGCAGCAGAAAACGATCTGGCCACAGACTCCAGAAATCAATAAACTGGACTGGACTGGACCCCAAGGCTGTGATGCTAGTGTTGTCTCACACACACACACACACACACACACACACACACACGCACGCACGCACGCACGCACGCACGCACACACACACACACACACACACACACACACACACACACACACAATACCATCATCTGCAACCAGGAGCGAGGCCACCCATGTGTTATTCATATTGTAATTAACCAAGCCAATACACACAGTCTAGCACATGAGGATTGTTGCAGGCTGCTTTTCCTGGGTGGGATTGTGGAATTGGGTTGGGGTGTGAAGAAGAGAGAGGACTGGTTCTGTATCTCCTGATGAGAGGTATCAAGACCCCTGGTGATCACATTCGAGGTTAATCGATGGAAAACAAGGCTTATTATGAACTTCTGTAAAGATATTGAGAAAAAAAAATTGCAAAAGCAATATTAATTACATAGACTGCATTTTATTGTATCATAGGTATGCTTCTGATGCAAATGATAAACAGTTAGGAAGCAACAATATAATGAAACATGCTGCCTTCTAAAACACCTAGCTTTGGACCAAGTATGGTAACACTTTATTTTGATGTCAACCAGCAGTTATTAGAGTATTAGTCGAAGAATGTAGGGTTAGGGTTAGGATAAACAGAATACGTTGGCATGCACTTGCAAAGTTACTTGTACTCAGCAGAATGTCTAAAGGTGATTTTCAAAATGCAGAACAGATTGTAATCCCAGAATGCACTGCAGCAAGTTTAGTGAAAGCAATAGCTCGGGACATACTTCTTCACAAATACTTAACCGATACATAATTACAGACAAAGGAATGTACTTGTACTGTAATGAAGGAATGCATTTTACAGTTAATTTATTTATGCAAAACAGTCTGGTAACATTTTAGTTTAGGGACCAATTCTCACTATTCACTAGTTCCTTATTAGCATGCTTATTACTAGTATATTGGCTGTTTATTGGTAATTCTAATGCACATATTAATGCCTTATTCTGCATGGTCATATTTAAGATCCTTTAATCCACTCCATACCAGAACTTAACAAAAACCTTTTTAACTATTAATAAGAAACATATGAGTTTATTGAGGCAAATATGTAATAATATTTAGTTCATAGTGAGAATTGGCCCCTAAATTAAAGCGTGACCAATATGTATTTGTCTGTACTTTTTAGTGTGTACATCTAGGGTGTGTAGTAATTTACTTTACAGTAGTTAAGACATGTGTCACGTTTCTGAACTTTGTTTCCTTATTTGGTCACCTTCCTTTTCTTGTTTTAGTTAAGTGATTGATCCCCACCTGTTTCCAGTTCCCTCATTACCTTCTGTGTGTATAATTACCCGTTCTGTTCAGTTCCTCCTCGTCCGTGATTGTTTAGCGTTGTTGATCGTTGTTGATGTATCGTTGTTGAACGTATGCTAAATGTATCTTGTTAATATAGTCTGTACCCCCTTTGTCATCAGTAAACTCCTTATTTGTTCCAGATCCTCTTCTCTCCCTTTGTTTTACGTTTAGCACTACCTCACCTGTAACAATATGAATATAACTGGCTGTAATTTTCCTATTTTTTGCATTAAAGTATTTTAATTTACTTAATGAATAAATGTAAATATGTATTAATTTACTTTACAGTAGTTAAACTGTGAATATTATTGGTTTAAAATTTCCTCATTTTTGCATTAAAGCATTTGCATTTACTGAATTAATAAATGTAAATGTATACATTCAAATGAATGTATGAAACATTTTAAACGTAAAATGTAACAGAATGCACGTCACACCTCTGTTTATCAATTTGCACTGACTACCATTAGCTACTCACATAAAATTCAAGGCATTGATGTTTGCCTACAAAACTACCACTGGCTCTGCACCCATTTACCTAAATGTATTACTTCAGACTTACGTGCCTCTAAAAGCTTGCGTACTGCAAGTAATCATTGCTTGATTGTGCCATCTCAAAGAGGCACAAAATCACTTTCTCTGACTTTTTTATTAACTGTTCCCTCCTGGTGGACTGACCTCCCCAACTCAATCCCAGCAGCTGAGTCCTTAGCCAATCTTCAATAATCGGCTAAAACACATTTCTTCCATCTTTATTTGACCCTCTAACTCTAGCACTCTCTATTCTAATTCTATGGTTTTTTTAAAGGTACTGTAACACATTGTAATGATCTGGAACACAGGAACACAGGAGACGAGAGATCCAAAAGCAGTGTGAGTTTTAATGGGTAATCCAAAATCAGAATCCAACAAGCAGGGGGTCAAAACCAAAAATCAATCCAAAACAAACAAACAAACAGGGATAGGAACAGGAACAGGAACAGGAACAGGAACTCGAGACTAGGAACACGAGGAAACTGGGTGATGGAAGTAATGATGAAGGGACAAGGACTTGTGGGAATTGTAGTGCCTGAGGTGAGGTGCCTATGGGGAAGTGAGACCACTAGTGGACACCCGGTGAAACACAGAACAGACACTGTGACATTACCCCCTCCTCTACCAGATGCTCCACCCGAACACAAGAACAGACCAAGGAACACCGAGACCATGAGGGAGGTGGACCGTCGGAGGACCAGGGGGAGGGACGGAGGGCCAGGCAACAGAGGGAAACAGAGACAGGAAGTACAAAAAACAAAAACAAAACAACAACAAAACACAAGGCCAGGAGAGAAATGAAAGTCCAGGGGCCCAGGGCCAAGCCGACAGGGCAAGAATCCAGGGTGGAGCAAGGCAGTCAAGACAGAAACCCACCAGGGCGACGCAGAAGACCACCACATCCATGGGGTTGAGACCGAAGCCCACTAGAGCGGCGCAGAAGACCACCACATCCGTGCAGTCGAGACAGAAGCCCACCAGGGTGGCGCAGAAGACCACCACAGCCGTGCAGTCGAGACAGAAGCCCACCAGGGCGGCGCAGAAGACCACCACAGCCGTGCGGTCGAGACAGAAGCCCACCAAGGCGGCGCCGAAGACCACCACAGTGGGATCGATGACACAGGAGAGCAAGTCTGGTTAGGCAAGTCTGAAACAGAGAACATGAACAGGTTAAGGGTGGCCTCCGTGGCCACGACAGGATGTCGAGTGCTTCAGAGAGTTCGGCTGAGATGTGACGAGACTCTGGAAGTTCCGCAGAGATGAGGAGAGGCTCTGGTAGTTCAGCAGAGACGTGGAGAGGCTCTGGTAGTTCAGCAGAGACGTGGAGAGGCTCTGGTAGTTCAGCAGAGACGTGGAGAGACTCTGGTAGTTCAGCAGAGACGTGGAGAGACTCTGGTAGTTCAGCAGAGGTGTGGATAGACTCTGGTAGTTCAGCAGAGATGTGGAGAGGCTCTGGTAGTTCAGCAGAGACGTGGAGAGACTCTGGTAGTTCAGCAGAGACGTGGAGAGATTCTGGTGGATTCGTGGTGTTTAGACTGGATTCAGGAAGATCAATGGTGACTTAACTCTGCTCATGAAGATCATTGGTGACTTGACTCTGCTCATGAAGATCATTGGTGACTTGCATTTGCTCATGAAGATCAATGGTGACTTGCCTTTGCCCATGAAGATAGTCAGTGACTTGACTTTGCCAATGAAGAACACTGGTGACTTGACTTTGCCCATGAAGAACACTGGTGACTTGACTTTGCCATGAAGAACACTGGTGACTTGCCTTTGCCCATGAAGATCATTGGTGACTTGCCCTTGCCCATGAAGATCAATGGTGACTTGCCTTTGCTCATGAAGATAGTCTGTGACTTGACCTTGCCCATGAAGAACACTGGTGACTTGACCTTGCCCATGAAGAACACTGGTGACTTGACTTTGCCCTTGAAGAACACTGGTGACTTGACTTTGCCCATGAAGAACACTGGTGACTTGACTTTGCCCATGAAGAACACTGGTGACTTGACTTTGCCCATGAAGATCATTGGTGACTTGACTTTGCCCTTGAAGATCACCGGTGACTTGACTTGACACCTGAGGACGGGAACCTGACTCAACTCTGGAGGGTCCACAGGAACCTGACTCGACTCTGGCGGGGTCAACGGGAACCCAACTCGACTCTGGCGGGGTCAACGGGAACCTGACTCGACTCTGGAGGGTCAACTGTGGCTGTCATCTTGTGCAGAGGCGCTGAACAGGCGGCCATCTTGTGCGGTGGCGCTGGGCCAGCGGCCAACTTGTGCTGTGGCGCTGGGCTTGCGGCCACCTTGTGCTGTGGCACTGGATTTAAGGCCATCTTGCACTGTGGCGCTGGGCTGGTGGCCATCTTGCGCTGTGGTGCTGGGCTGGCGGCCATCTTGCGCCATGGCACTGGACTGGCGACCACCTTGTGCAGTGGCGCTGGGCTGGCGGCCATCTTGTTCAGTGGCGCTGGGCCGGTGGCCAACTTGTGCTGTGGCGCTGGGCTGGCGGCCATCTTGCGCCATGGCACTGGACTGGCGACCACCTTGTGCAGTGGCGCTGGGCTGGTGGCCATCTTGTGCAGTGGTGCTGGGCCGGTGGCCAACTTGTGCTGTGGCACTGGGCTTGCGGCCATACTGTGCAGTGGTGCTGGGCTGGCGGTCATCCTGTCTGTAGACCCCGGTCTAGAGTCGGCCATCCCACCGGGAGAGACAGGTGTGGCTGGGATATCCCATGGAGGCCGATGTTGTAGGTAAAAAACTTATTCCCTGAAATCAAAAGCGTCCAGCTGATCCATTTATTTTGCTGGCACCGGGTCATCCAGACTGGTGTTGAAAATGTCTTTCAGGGCTGCATCATTATATCCCATTCCACCCGCCAGGGTCCAGAACACTTGTGCCACACCACCCACCTCATTCCCCTCTTGGCGGAGGGTGGTTAATTTGATGAATCTCGCCCTCCGCTCTACCATACTGGCTGGGGAACGGGTATGAAGTCCCACACCGCTGGATCTAGATATGATGGAGTCCTTCTGTAATGATTGGGAACACAGGAGACGAGAGATCCAAAAGCAGTGTGAGTTTTAATGGGTAATCCAAAATCAGAATCCAACAAGCAGGGGGTCAAAACCAAAAATCAATCCAAAACAAACAAACAAACAGGCATAGGAACAGGAAAAGGAACAGGAACAGGAACAGGAACTCGAGACTAGGAACGCAAGGAAACTGGGTGACGGAAAGTAAGGACTCCATAACACAAACAGAAACAGACAAATAAATAGGATAAATAGGCAGGATAATGACTATGAAGTGAAGACACCTGAGTGCATTTAACAGGAGTGCAATTACTGTGATGAAGGGACAAGGACTTGTGGGAATTGTAGTGCCTGAGGTGAGGTGACTATGGGGAAGTGAGACCACTAGTGGACACCCGGGTAAACACAGAACAGACACCGTGACACACATTAGATTACAACAATTTAAAACATAACTTTTTTTTAAATTATATTGTACCTGTTCAGTGCCTCTGTGTAGGTATAAGGGAATAATGTGTGAATGTTGGTCAATAAAGGGGTAAAAACCTGTAAAATTAAAAAAGTTAAAAAAACTATTTTGAAACTAAGGGGTACCTACTGGTATGTGGTATGTATTACTTAACAACAATCTTATATTTGCAAGCAATTTAGCAAAAAGATACTGTGTACATTTTATAGCCTACACATATAAAACAAACTGGGTTATTGTTCCAATTGAAACACTTGGTTGACACCAATTTAGGTTGATATCAGTAATAAGTAACCCGACGGTGCTGGTTGCAGTGCTTAAGACGGGAACATTCATGGAAAATAGGACAAAAACTAATCGAAGCACAGACAAGGGACAACTTAGAACCTGTCTGAAGTGTGTTCCTTTAAAACTGGATTAGTGAATGTGGTGAGTGCGAACTGGAGATGATCGAGTTTCTGTTTGCGGCACTCATGACAGGAATGTGTGTCGAAAATACAAGAAAACTAAATGAAGTGAAGAGGAGAGAGGTTTTTGAAACTGATGAGAATGTGTTCTTTTAAAACTGGAGGGTTTTGTCCACATATGCTCTCACAACATTTAGCGTTGACTGATGAGTGATAAAGCTGGGAACTGAACTAGTTAAAATGGTGCCTGAGGACATGGATTAAAACAATAAAATCAAAGATGGTAAAATTTTTGAGTATTTTAATCATGACTTTCAATGTTTATTACAGGCTTTCAGCCTGTGTATTTATTGGCACGATGGTTTGGCCATGATGGTTTAACTTCGTCAGTGGGTGAAAAAAATGAACAAAATCTTAAAATTGTTCTTAAACAAGCTTTTCAAAAGAATTTGGATAATTGTATAAGCTTTAGCATATAAGTATGGATTTCCTTTGCTTTTTTCTAAACCTCTTGTAATACATGTTAATAATTTATCATCTGTGTTGCCTGTGTTGTATGTTGTCATATTGTGTGTGATTTTAATTTAAAAACCAATTTTGGGTTCATGTAACCCAGCAGTAGGCCTATAGTAAATTTCAAACAATATTTGAATTAAATAAAACAGTCCACCATGTTTATTGATATAATACCTGCTTTATAATTTATGTATGTATGACTTACTGTATAAACAATAGTTCAAAGCAATTTGTTGTAGCCACTTACCCTGTAACTACATGGAACAATGGGGGAAAAAGCATCACTTTAATTTACAGTTTAATTTACACATGTTGGACTTAAACACAGAACAAGTGTATATTTGCACAGTACAGAGAAAAATATTGAAAACAGTTTAATTGTTTGATAGCTAAAATAAACCCTCTACTCTACCCTAACTCTAACTTTATTTTATTTTTTTTTGCGCTATAAAAACCTTCACAGTATACATCTACTGAAATACAAATGTTGTATTATGTATTTATTTACTAGAAAGGCGTAAGCCTGTTTTATGCTGCATTGAACCTTGATGGTATATCATGCAAAGTTATTTGGTGATAGTTGTTATGATGAATCATCAGAGTGAGGATCCATTTTCAGTTTATTAAACAACAGCACACCCAGGACAACCAGCCTTAAAGGCGAGTTGAGATTATAAACTGTCCAAGATCGGGGCAGGCAGCATAGAATCAGAGTACACTAAACAGATTTGGGTCAGAGCAGGCAGCAGAGAATCACAGTCCAGTAAACAACCCAGGTCACAACGTAAATTTTAATCCACAATGAACAGACGCTCAGAAATGATCACCTAGACTTCGCCAACTAGCGAACCAGCAACTATCAGTCAATTGACCACAGAATTATCTGCTCAAGCTAATCAGCTAGCCAAACATAATCACCTCTTTTGTATGCTTATTACTGATGGGAAAAGCATGGAATGGGCCACCGCGGTGTGGAGAACAGATGGCTCAAAGTTTCCCTCCTTCAAGGTGTTTCTACAATGCTTTTAAGGGGTCATATAATGCCCATTTTCCACAAGTTGATATGATTCTTTAGGCTCTTAATGTAAAGCCTATAACATAGTTTGTTTAAAATTTCTCAATGGTAGTGTAAAAAACTATTCTTTTACCCTGTAAAAAACAGCTCTTTTCAAAATATGCTGGTTTGTGGAATTGTCCTTTAATTTTAATGAGCTCTGCTGACCCCTCCCCTCTCTTCCATCTGCTCTCTGAGAGACTGTTTACTTTAGCCACATTCATAGTGAAACTTGCTAATTAGCACAATATTAGGAAAGGCGATTTGCAAATACATAAAATACATTATACTCACTGCTTCTATAGGTGAGGCTGGATCATGAATGATTCGTGCGAACATAAACGCATTTAAGTAGATCAAGGGCGCATTTCTTTCAGATCCAAACGTAAGTTAATCCTCTGCGATTTCAGTCGTTCAGGTGTCAAGAGTAAATGACTACTGCTATGTTCTTTATTACATCCAACAACAAAACACCTCAATCAATTAGGAGTCATGCTCGTCTGCATCTCGGACTGATGACGGCTCACTCAGGGTGGGTCTGAGGTAAGGCACAAGTCCAGTCTATGCTGAAGCACTACTGTCAATCAAACAATCATGGGAGGGGCCTCCAACCGTGTGACGTCACACGGTCAGACAGCGCGATTTGAGAAAGGGGAAAACATTAAACGAGATTACAAAAAAAAAAAACACTTGGTGGATTTTTATCAGTATAGGGTGGTTGTGTACACACACTGCCAACACATATTTCAGTTCAAACAACTTGTAAAAGTGCATGTAGCATTATATGACCCCTTTAAAGAGGTTTTCTATCATGCCGCAGGGGGCATGAGTGCGGACAAACAACTTCTCATGTTAAACCAAGGGAGAAACACAGCGAATGAATATGCATTATTATTATGCATTTGGCAGATGCTTTTATCCAAAGCGACTTACAGGGCATTCAGGCTAAAATGTTTTACCAAACGTGTTCCCTGGGAATCGAACTCACAACCTTTTGCACTGTTAACACAATGCTCTACCACTGACTCACAGGAACACTTTCATTATCCATCTGTACTCTCACTGCCCAGACTGACTGGACTGAGGATGCATTGAAATTAATGTTCCGAAAGGGTTTTGGAACTTAAAGTTTCAGTTTGGAACTTCAGTCGGAGTTGGCATGTCGTGATGAGGGGAGAACTCTAACTGCATTCATTGAACTATCCATGCAGATAGATAACCTAATAAGGTCACAGTGACCTACTCGTGCTCTGGTTAAGGAAACCCCAGACTCTGCTTCCAATAGCAAACCCATGCAACTCGGCTATACTCACCTGACACCTGAAGAATGAGAACGCCGGTTACAACATCATCTCTGCTTGTACTGTGGAAAGGCTGGTCACCTCAAGACATCATGCCCTGTTTGTCCTCCTAACCCAAATTCGATGAGTTCTTGCTTTCATTTGAGTCAATCTACGTCCAGTCTCAGAATTCCTATAACTCTTACCAGAGGAGATAAAATTATTTCTACAAATGCCTTGGTAGATTCAGGAGTTACTGGTAACTTCATTTTTGTTGAATTTGCTCAACAACATGACTTGAAATTAACTCCTTGTGACTCTCAATTGGCAGTGGAGGCATTAGCAACCGACCCCTCAGAAAGGGGAAAATTGCCCACATCACGGAAGAAATTCACATGCAGATGGGAGCATTGCATCAGGAAAACATGGCTACGCAGTCACAACCCCCACATCTCATGGAGTGACGATCAGATCATTCATTGGGACAACACCTGCCATGAGCACTGTCTAACTACTATCATTCCACCACCAGTAAAGTCCATCTTCCTCACTGAACCGAACCTAAACATTCCAGGCCTACCAGCTGAATATGCTGATCTCATGGAAGCTTTCAGGAAAATCAAAGCTTCTCAGTTACCACCACATTGCTCCAAGTGACTGCGTAATCAAACTACTTCCAGGTACCACACCCCCTAAGGGTAGAAGTTTTCCTCTATCTCAACCTGAGTCAGAAGCCACGAAAGCCTATATAGAGGAGGAGTTAACCAAAGGGTTTATCAGAACTTCAACCTCACCAGCATTAGCTGAACGAAAATACGACAAACTGGCCATGAAGGCACCATTGGAGGAATGGCGTCACTGGCTAGAGCGAGCTCAGCATCCGTTTACAGTTTTAACCGACCATAAAAACTTGGAATATCTACGCTCAGCCAACTGACTAAATCCTAGGCAGGCAATATGAGCAATGTTCTTAACCAGGTTCAGTTTGTTCATTACTTACCAAAAATATCAAAACCAATGCATTATCCTGACAGACAGATCAAACTAATTTTCCCGAGACTGAGGAGAATATCCTTCCAGAGACTTTGCTCATTGCACCAGTACAGTGGGACATTATGACAGAAATTGAGGAGATTAACAGACAGAAACCCCCTCCACCGAACTGTCCACCTGAACTCACTTACATTCCTGAATCTCTCCTGGAGAAGCTCTTGCATCAGGTCCACACTTCTCTCAGCTCAAGTCGCCCTGGAATCAATGCTACCATCCAGCTACTAAAGAACCGATTTTGGTGGCCCGCTATGTCAACAGATAACATCATATTTGTAAATGCCTGTGTTCCTTGCAATACCTCAAAGTCTCAATGTCAACTTCAGCCATTCATCACCCATTCATCATTGCCCTTGGTCCCATATCTCCATTGACTTTGTCAATGACCTTCCTAGTTATCAAGGTAACACCACTATATTAACCGTAATTGATTGATTCTCCAAAGCATGTCGCTTAATTCCACTGCCAAAGCTCTCCATAGCATTTGAGACAGCCGAGATCATCTGCAATTATGTCTTTCAGTTTTATGGTCTTCCTGGGGACATTGTATCAGATCGTGGTCCTCAGTTTAAATCCAGAGTCTGGTCCACATTCTTCAAACAACTTAATGTGACATCAGTCTTACTTCTGGCTACCACCCTCAATCCAATGGACAAACTGATCGCCTCAACCATTAACTTACCAGTTTCCTTAGAACCTACTGTCAACAGAACCAGGCAGACTGGAGCAGATATCTCATGTGGGCTGAGTACGCACAAAACTCCCTTCAGGAACCAGCACTGGCTTAACTCCCTTCAAATGCATTCTTGGATATCAACCACCTCTGTTTCCTTGGTCAGGAGAACCATACAATCTTCCCTCTGTCATTGAATGGCTTAAAAAAGGGAAGAAACATGAGACAGAGCAAACACCCATCTTCAGCATGCAGTAAGAAGACAGGAGGAACAAGCCAATCGTCATTGTTGCCCTCCACCCAAGAACGTTGTCTGAACACCCAAGAACTGGTTGTCAAGCAGAGATCTACGTCTCAGACTTCCATGCAGAAAACTCAGTCCTAGGTATGTGGGTCCATTCCTGATTCTTCCTGATTACATCAGTTTCATTTAATTTAGATTTGACCACTAATTACAATATTTCTCCCACATTTCATGTAGCTCTGCTAAAACCTGCTCAGCACTTGGTGGACTGTGAGGGGTACGGACCAGAGGAGTGATCCTGGGTTGCGTCTGAGGACATCCTCGACCCCTCTCTCATTAAAGAGTTTACTTACACAGTTCTTTATTACCCAAACGTAACACATTGTTCTGTCATACCTACACATATGTTCTTTATAGGTACACTTATTACAGAAAAGTACACTGTAATGTGTACTTACGTAGTTCTTTGCAGGTTGTAATCTAAAGCATTACCAAAAAATAAAATAAATAAACAAATAAATAAATAAACAAATAAAAAATAATAAAACCTCTAACACTTATTCAATTTCTAACTGCTTGTTTCTTTGAAAAAAGACCTCTAACACTAGCTTTCTCTATTCTTTTTCTATTTTATCTGTTTTTTTTATTATATGTATATATATACACACACACACACACACACACACACACACACACACACACACGTGTGTATAAAAAAAAAAACTTGTCACAGCACTTACAATTTATTGCTCTTTTGTTGGTTTTAATTGTGTCTATTGTCCTCTTTTGTAAGTCACTTTGGGTAAAAGTGTCTGCTAAATGACTAAAAGTAAATTTAATTTGTTCAAAACCAAAAAGCATTCTTAAAATATTTCAGTCTATTACACCCAATTTTTGTGCATGCTTTTTTTGTGTGTATTATCAGTTGTGCTAACACCAGACTCAGCTAGAAACAGTTCTGAGTCAAGTATCCAGTGTGATTCATGTGAGGTAGCTATTTGTGAGGCGTGCATAAATAGTCTTTCAAATCTGTTACTTATTTCCATGTTGGTTAGGATGCCTATGCTGTAGACAGCAAAACAGCTCTGTGAGCTTTTGAACAGGTGTTGGATTCCACCAGTGAATTATATTTAAAATCTTTTGTTTTTATTAAAAATGGTTAAAAGGTTAAAATTTTTTGTTTGACTTTGGAAAAGTTGTCCCAGATGTGACCAACAAACACAGTTATACTGAGCTGTTGTCCTTAACTTAAATGAGGCATATCACATCTATGGCCTATAACATCCTTATTAAATTTTATGTTGAGTAATAAGAAACAGACAAACACGATTATACTGGAATGATTGCCTGTGGTGATCCCTCTTTCTCCCATTCTCTTCTTCCATCTGCACTGAGAAGGGTTTGTAATCAGGTAAAGGAGCATCCTAATGTCTGTAGAAGGGAAGTAGTTGATGGAACAATTTGTGTGTTACCTGGAGACAGATGTGATGAGGAGAAAACAGGACGGTGAATGAAAGACACAAACTGCAAAAAAGTAAATCAAATGCAAATTATTTTTTTAATTCTTATTTTTTCTATAAAGAACCTTTTGTGGAATGGAAAATTCCATGGATGTTAAAGGAAGAAAATAATAAATGCTACTAATAACACTTTACTTAAAGCCTCTTTGTATAAAAGCATTATAAAATTAGTTTGAATGCATTATATATGCCATTAAATGCACCTTATGATGCACTTCAGGATCTAATGAATCATTTTAACCACAGTTATAATACATTATAACACTCATACTTTCAGAATTAAACCCTTTAGAAATATAATGCATTAAAACACGACAACAAACCTTCAAATATTATACAGCATTTTCATTATAGTTGCATATAGCAATTTGGTTACAATTATTTATGAAAAGATATAACTAATTGCAGCGGACATTATGAACACCTTTATAATACATTATGCATAAAGGCTTTTAGTGTTTTCCTAATAATTTCAACAACATCAAGATCATTATGTATAAACTACTCCCTAAACATCCAGCTGTTTCATACTCTGGAGGAACGGCATATAAATGGCAATTCATTTTGCGAGAGAGAACCAAGATAGAGGAACAATATAACTCATGCATTTGACCTTTCAGACTTATGAAACAGGACTGTCATATGCTGTCAGAGCCTTAATATATATTTATACTTTTCCTCTTGACCTAAGCATGTTGTTACACCTCCAGTCTAAATACTCCTTTAAATGAAGCAAGACTTTATCTTTGTCTTGAGTTGAAGATCACTTTTCTAAATAGTAATATTCTCTGTCTAAAAAAGGCTAGAACAGGGAAGACGTCAGCATATTTGCTGACTACATTATAAAAAGTAGTAAGAGGAAACTGTTAGCTAAAAGGCTAATTTCCACCTGATTATACCCATAAAAATTGGTTTTATTTTTATAAAAGTTAATACACTATAACATTAAACAAAAAAGCCATTTTATTTATTTATTTATTTATGGAAGCCTCTTTTACCTTTTGGAAGTCTTCTCATTTGGAGCATGATTTAGTTATCAAAATGCTGTCTCTGTATAGCCAGCTCTCTAGTTTTGGAACAATTCTTGGCATTCCCAGTTTATCTGTACTGTACATCTCTATGTTTATATATTGCCTTTTGTGCCGCTTTAGTTCCAGAACTAAATGTACTGTACTAAATCACTTGAATGATTTTGTGTGAACTATTTCCCAGTACCATTTAAAGGGTTACATTCGCACCAACCGTGTGTACTAGGACGTGACTGTAAGCCAGTTATAGCAATGTCATTTGTGCACGGCTTTCAACAATGGAAACAAGGAAGGACAACGTTAACAACAGAGGTGGGTAGTAACGAGTTACATTTACTTCGTTACATTTACTTGAGTAAATTTTTTGGGTACCTAATACTTTTTTTTTAAAGATGGGTACTTTTACTCTTACTTCAGTAAATCATTTGGAAAAAATCTGTACTTTTACTTCGTTATTGTGGGCGACGCTCCTCTCGTTACTTTATCTTAATGCAATAAATGTTATAAATGCTTCAGTTTATTCAAAACGCGCTGTCTACTTTTCTTTGGGCAATGAGCGATGCTCATTCGCAAATGATTCATTCTTTTGAGTCAACTCTGTTCAAAGGCTTGATCAAACCAGTTGGCAAACGAGTGAATAGGTTCATGAATCAGTTTGAATGATTCGTTCAGTTCCCTGCCGCGTGCACTGAGCGTTTGAAGTGGTTCACTCAGAGTTGTAACGTTTAACATCAGGAGCTTTGAAAACGTGGCTATGGAACTGCATTGAATTGAAAGAAAATCTGCAAAGGCTATTTGCTAGCAATGAAGATCTTTATTAGATGAACTTCGCGTGTGCTGTCTACTGTTCAACAGGTAATAACTTGGGCTACATTTGATTACAGTACACGATACCTGTGAAATTAGTTTGTTGTATGTGTGACTTATAACAGAAGGGAACCAAGTTGAATGCAGCTTCCAAAAGACAAAAAAATAGCCGATTAATATTTTTTTAATATTAATACGATCACACCGGCGTGAGAACGTTCAGCGAGTCATATCATCAGCTGCTAAATTCAGATCTGTGTTCGCTGGCTGGCGCTGAGCCAGAAATAGATGCGATTTTACAGCACTGCTCATTATAACCAATCACACACGAATCTGTTGAGCTTATGAATGCAATGTCCAATCAGAGGTGTTCAAATGAGTCATCGCTAAAATTCCGGTTCCCCTTCGAGGGAACATCGAACTGCGTCGAACGACACTTTGGGGGAAGCCCCTCAGCGTAGCGCCTCTGCAGTATGAATGAAACTGAGCCAATCTTGATTGGTGTTGCGTCATGACGTAATGTGTGACGGCATATGCGGAAGCTATAAAAAGGACGCCGGCACACAACAGAGACAGCTTTCTGTTCTTCAGCAAGCGCTCTCTGTCTTGTTTGTCTTATTTGGTGTTGTATTGTCTAACAGTCACAAGCATTATTATGGTGAGCACAAACAGTTTCACGAGGTGTGTGCATCCCTGCCCACGTTATATCATGGGGTGGGGACACACACCGTATGTGTGTGCATTGTTTGGGAGTGCAGCATGCGCGAGCAGCTCTCGAGGGGGCTGCTTGCGAGGATTGTGAGAGATTGCCAATCCGTGTGCTGCGCTCCCGCCTGGCCGTTTTCAGTGGGGATGGCCAGGCTCGCAGATGGATCTGGCGGGGGATCTCGAGACTGCCGAGGCACGCTCTCGTGATTCATCCACCAGTTCCGATGCACTCACGCCTCATGCGGAAGCCCGCCCTGCGGCTTCTTCCACACGAGTGAAGAGCCCGGTGCTTGAGCTGTCTGCTTCCGAGGAAGTAGACGTGCTCAGCATCGAAGGCGGGGATTTTGGGGATGACTCGCCACCCCGTGTCCCCACATATGAGGAGCTGGTGGAGGTTGTCTCTCATGCAGTGGCCCGTCTTAATATCAGTTGGCCACATGGGAAGCAGGAAACGCTTATTAAAAGCAAGTTGGACGAGCGTTTACTGCAGCACAGAGAGCAACCTCGTCATCGGGGTTTACCGTTCTTTCCAGATTTACACAACGAGTTGTGTAAATCGTGGAACAAACCACATTCATCTCGCGTGTCCAACACCCCTGTGTTAAACTATAGTAATTACTTTGGGGGGGGGGGGCAAGAGAACGGTTATGAGATTATGCCTCGGGTGGAACAGCCGCTTGCCACTTATTCAGCCCCCGAGTCGGCATCATCCCTAAAAACCCCAGTGCTGCCCACTAAACCATGCAGTGATACATCTGCGTTAGTGGGCAGGGCTTATATGGCTGGGGGTTGGGCTGGCGCTAGTCTGCATACAATGGCAGTACTGCAGGCGTACCAGGCCGACCTTCTTAAAGATATTGAGGAGGGCGAGGGTCCAACTCATGGACGGCCGCTTTACGAGAGGTCTATGGCAGGACCATGATTCCTCCTGGCATATTAACTGCCTGGCAATGTTGGCGGTGTTCCGAGCTCTGAGGGGCTTCCTGCCGGATCTTAAGGGTCATCACATCCTTGTGAGGACAGACAATATGTCGGTGGTGGCCTATATAAACCATCAAGGGGGTCTGAGGTCTCGCCCTCTATGCAGACTGGCACATCAGATCCTCTTGTGGTCCCAAGGGAAATTGTTGTCTCTCAGAGCAACATACATCCTAGGGAATCAGAATCAGGGAGCAGACATCCTGTCGAGGCAGGGGCTGAGGCCCGGGGAATGGAGACTCCATCCCGAGGTGGTGGAGTCAATATGTCAGAGGTTCGGCCCAGCGGAAGTGGATTTATTTGCGTCTCTAGAGACGAATCACTGCCCACTGTGGTTCTCCCTCACACATCCAGCCCCACTGGGGTTGGATGCCATGGTACAGACGTGGCCGAGGCTGCCCTGTATACCCTGTATGCCTTTCCCCCAATCGCTCTGCTCCCGGGAGTTCTAGAGAGAGTTCGTCGCAACGGCATCAGTTTATTATTGGTAGCCCCATTGTGGCCGGCTCGAGTATGGTTCTCAGAAATAATATTACTCCTGGACGGCCCTCCATGGGAGCTTCCCATCAGGAGGGACCTGGTGACACAGGCAGAGGGCTCAATATTTCACCCTCGGCCTGAACTATGGAAACTGTGGGTCTGGCCCCTGAGGGGGCACAGTACCGAGAGGCTGGCCTGTCAGCAGGAGTAGTGGAAACCATACTCAGCTCTAGAGCTCCCTCCACGAGGAAATTGTACGGCCTAAAATGGAATGTTTTCACCGATTGGTGCAGAGAGCGTGAGGTGGACCCAGTTAACTGCCCAGTGGCTTCAGTGCTGGAGTTCCTCCAAGATCGCTTCTCAGCTGGTCTGACCCCGTCCACTCTCAAGGTGTACGTGGCTGCCATTTCGGCTTTCCACGCTCCTCTGAGTGATGGGCCTCTGGGGAGACAGCCGTTGGTCGTACGTTTCCTCCGTGGGGCTTGGAGGATGAGACCTGCGGCTCATACCAGGGTTTCCACTTGGGACCTGGCGGTGGTTCTCGGAGGGTTGGTTGAGGCCCCCTTCGTACCGCTGGAGTCGTCTGAGGCCAAGAACCTTTCCCTTAAGGTGGCTTTCTTGTTGGCCATTACTTCTCTGAGGAGGGTGGGAGATCTCCAGGCGCTCTCTATATCTGATGGGTGCCTGGAGTTTGCTCCAGGCGACATCCAAGCCATCCTACTTCCCAGGCCAGGCTATTTGCCCAAGGTGCCGTCTAATGTGGCACAGCCTAAGGTTCTGCGGGCTTTTCATCCTCCACCTCACGTGATGGTGGATGAGGAGAGACTTCACCTGCTCTGCCCTGTCAGAGCTCTGAAAATATATCCAGAGGTCCTCCTCATGGCGGAAGTCAGACCAGTTGTTAGTTTGTTTCGGGTCGCCCAAAAAGGGTCTTCCTGCTTCCAAACAGACCATTAGCAACTGGATTGTCCAAGCTATATCTATGGCCTACCAGGTGCGCAATTTGCCTTCACCTCTGGCCGTGAGGGCTCATTCTACCAGAGGCATGGTGTCCTCTAGAGCCCTCCTCTCAGGGGCCCCCATCCAGGAGGTCTGCGATGCAGCAGGATGGGCCACCCCTCACACTTTTATTAGATTTTACAGCCTGGACATTCCATCGACACCTGGCACCCTTGTTCTCTCGTCCTAAATGTGCCTGTGCACAGCTTCACACTAGGACAGGCAGGGCTCATTGTGGCATAGTGGGTACTCGTTCCCCCAAAGTGTCGTTCGACGCAGTTCGATGTTCCCTCGAAGGGGAATGTCTCGGGTTATGACTGTAACCCTTGTTCCCCGAGAAAGGGAACGAGAACTGCGTCCTTTTGCCACACCTCCCCCTGCCTGGAAGCGCTTGCTTCATCACAGAAGCTGTATCTGTTGTGTGCCAGCGTTCTTTTTATAGCTTCCGCATATGCCGTTACACATTACGTCATGATGCAACACCAATCAAGATGGGCTCAGTTTCATTCATACTTCAGAGGCGCTACGCTGAGGGGCTTTCCCCAAAGTGTCGTTCGACGCAGTTCTCGTTCCCCTTCTCAGGGATCAAGGGTTACAGTCGTAACCCGAAACGTTCTTCCTTCATTTGCTCACTGACTGAATACCTCCTTCTGGCAAATTCTTTTGTCAGAAACAACAAAGTGCAGATGTGTGTACGAATCTGTAAATAAGATATTGATTTCACAGTGTTAACAGTTTCAGTGATTTTAATGGGAGTTTTTAAAAGTGACTGAACTCTAGACTGTCAGTGAAAATTATTTTTGATAATGTAAATGTTATTTGCTCTCTTTATGAACAATGAAAGATTAGTATCAGTTTTTATATCATATTGACTTTCGATGTTAAATTCACATTTAATATAAAGTCAGTCGTATTAAAAATATGTTATGGCATGACACCTATATCTGTTACTTAAGTAAACAGACAGATGTTCTGTAACTTAATGGTCATGTGAGGAGTTTTCTCTCTTCTCTGTGTCAGAGGATATTTATACATATATAATACATACTTTAAAATATAATTTATTTCGTGATGCAAATCCGAATTTTCATCAGCTGTTACAACAGTTTTCAGAGTTATGATCCTTCAAAATATAATTCTAATATATTGATTTATTACCAGTGCTGGAAACAGTTTTGCTGCTTAATATTTTTTTGGAACCTGTTGTTTAGGATTATGATAAAAAGAACATCATTGATAGTAAATCAACATATTGGAATGATTTCTGAAGGATTATGTGACACTGAAGACTTGAGTAAAGGCTGATGAAATATATATATTTGTACACACATACATTACATATATTTTATCTATATATCTAAATAAAAATAGAATAGGCTCAGTATATATGACCCAAAGTAACTAGTAACTAACTACTTGAGTAGGTTTTTTATCCGATACTTTTTTACTCTTACTCAAGTAACTATTCAGACTAGCCCTTACGAAAGGAAAATATATTTACCAATATATTTCTTAAAATATGTTGTGATATATTGTAATATATTATTTTCCCTTTTTATTTTCTAATATATTATATATTTGAATACATTGAATAATATATTGATTATACATATATTACATAATATATTGCAAAATATACAAATGATTGCCACTTTCAATGTATTGCAATAGTTTGGAAAAAATAAATATTAAATCCCATATATAAGAATATATGCCTAATATATTACATGATATTTTCCAATATACTGCAATATATTTTTGTTTCATAAGGGAGTACTTTTACTTTTACTTGATTAAATATTTCTATAAGTACTTTTACTTTTACTTGAGTACAGTTTTTGGGTACTCTACCTACCTCTGGTTAACAACCAGAGGATGGTGGACACAGTGATCGGAGCTGTGTTTTTGTTGTGTCTCACGGGTTTCACAATAATGGACATGGAATGAATCTCCAACGACAACTGGCAGTGCTACATTTGCTAAAAGTGCCTGCACTTCCTCATCCGTCCATCTATCGCTGTTCATCATACTTGCAAAATAAGCTGACACAATGTTTACAGTATGTTTGCACAGTGTTTTAAATCATGGTGCGTGATGTGTTTTCATACGTGCTAGGCCAATCAATGTCTACTTACATCACGGATACGGATAGTACCAGTTGTACTGGTTAGACCCTGCTCCGGAGTGGGAGCTAATTTGGTTTCTGAAAAAGGCAGTCCTGTACTAAAATCGCACCCAGTTCCGGTGGTGTGAAAACTCCAAAAAGTTGGTAGTTTCACAATTAGTTTGGTACTATGAAAAGGTTCCCATGGTGCGAAAGGCCATTATTATTTTAACTCTACATCTGGCAATGCTGTGCAGGAAGATGAAGAAACTAAACTAAATCTGAGAAGAAGATATCAGTGTCAGGACAGAACGGTCTAAAATGTAGATAAAAACACAGAAGTTTTGGAATCTGCAGTCAGAATGGATGGAGCAGAGCACACGATCAGTCAACAGTCGGATGTGACAGTGCGAGAGAACCAGTGTTAGTCATATATGAACTCAGCATCTGCTGCAAACACCCACAAATGCAGAATGCTTCTACCACAACACACATAAACAAGTGCATTCACACATGATGAAGGTGAGCTTAAAGAAATGGTTTTCAAAAAAAAAAAATTGTATTGTCATATATATATTTAAGTTTAATGCATGTGAATGGAGACTGAGATGCTCCAAAAAAGACACAAAAAAAAGCATTATAAAAGCAGTCAATTTACCTTGGGCTTCTTTCTGCATCGTCTGATGCTGTATAAAAGTTTTGATTAAAAAACATACCGACTGTATGCATATTAATGGAAAAATTTGTGGTTGCTGTTCTTTTTGAAAAATATCACCTTGCATCACCTTGTCATTTTTCATTTTCGCTATATGGAAAACAGTAGCAAGAAACATTCCTCATAACATCTCATTTTGAGTTCAACAGCAGAAAGAAGTCAAAAAACAACGTGAGGGTGAGTAATGATGACTGAATTGTCGTTTTTGGATGAATTATTACTTGAAGTTGAAATGCCACCACGACACAGAAAGAACGTGTTTTGTTTCATTTGAACAGCAATATTCATGAAGTGCCCATATACAGTCCCGACCACAAGTTCTCACACACCCACACAAGCAAAAGAGAAAGCATAGCTCGGGCGCCACTCTGTCACGCACCCCGTTGTGTTGAAATCATTTAGTGTCACTCAAATATTGATATGGAAATAAGCACTGAGTGATCTGACAAAGTGATGGAGAGACCTTCATTTCTCTCTCACACTGTCTACAGATGCTCTGTGTTTCAGATGTTACTGTCTGTGAAAATAAAATCAATATGCTGGACAGATCACAACTCGACTGTCTCTAATCAACTCTAACTTTCAGACTAACTTCCAATTAAAAAAAAAATACAATAACAAGATTTGCTTCAAGTTGGGTTTACCAGAACTTTGAAAAATCCAATTAGTATTATTATTATTATTATTATTAGCAGTGGCTATTTGCACCAAGTATAAATAGCAGATGATTCTATTTACACTATGTTAAATAAAAAAAAAAATAAAAAAAATAAATAAAATAAAATAAAAATAATTGCACTATTTTCTGCAGTTTATACTACTTATTGCAAGTAGTGGCAGTTATCTGCAATTCAGTATTGTAGTACTGTATCATAAAACAGTTTGCAATGATCATGTATTGAGTGCAAATTATAATTTTTATTAGAATTATTAAAATTATTAGGACAATAAAGCCCTCCCTACACCTACCCTAACCCTATCTGACACTTTATTTTAAACTTTTCTATTATTTCCTTCATTTTAATTGAAAATAAATGCCTTTCTGATGTGATATGAGATATGAAACGAGTTCGGCAAAAGGTGCATTTGAACTCGGGTCGATCGCGTCATAAAGAGTACATCAATAATTCTATCATCTACGCCACAGAAACTTTCAGTGACAGCCATCTTTTGAAATGCTGTCTAGCTCAATCACGCTGCCAAAAAGGCAGGCTATTTGCACTTAGTGTAAATAGGAACTCTGTTATTTTTTTTCCTTAAAAGTGCTGTATCAACCCAGTAACCTGTTAACAGGATAGTAGACTGATAATACAGTTACCAGAACATGTTAAGATCCGCACAAACCACCCTTTCCAATATGTTTTTTTTTCTTTTCAGTGCAAAACGCCCTTGAGAAGTTGCTGAACGTTCTGAACATTCACTCCTGTTAGCATAGAAATGAAGGAATCAAACCTTACTGATGATGTTACTGAACAGGTTTCCTTAGCATAGCCTTTACATTCCATTGTTCAGAAAAACAGCTCCACCACAACTTAATTTTCTATAAACAAAAAGCACATTTAATACAATTTTAGGTCTATTACTAGTAGGCAAACAATCCATTTGAACTAGTTGCAAATAATATTTAAAAATTTGCACATATTGACTTATTTTTGTATGCCTAATTTGTCGAAAAGCCAACATGTTTCTTGTCTCGTCA